>NW_006408854.1:1655455-1657926 GCF_000296735.1 Chrysochloris asiatica
TATAGGGTTTTCAAGTAACAGCTGGTGAGTTTGAACTGCTGACCTTGCTGTCCAGTTCATTATCCTGCAGTGCCACACCTAGTATTACTCCTCTCAATTTCCTCCTGATGTTGTATTTACAAGGTCAAATACAGAAAATCCAATATGAGTGACTGGAAGCAAGTCAAATGGTTTAATGAAGTCAGCTTATTTATAAGATCTAATATATTTTGTGCCCATGAAAGAATTAAAGACCTAATTAAGCCTACACGAAGAACCAGGCTGCTTTTCTTCCACATTTCCTGTATGAAATAGTCCTGTTCTATGTTATCAGCATGGAAGAGCAAAACAGAGGTGAAAGTAAGTTACACTAGCTCTTCTCAAAGGATGTGATTGCGTTCACCCCACATTTCCATCTGGTCTGGCCACAGACTCACCATGATCCTTATTTTCGTAGAAATGTTTAAATACTAGAAGGCATACTGTGATCTACATCTGGAACTGTTGAAACAGTTGGAATTAAGAGCCCTTTTCATTTGCGAGCACATCTCTTAGATCCAGGGGAGAGCTAGTGAATGTGGGTTTTTAAATGAATATATATCTATGAGAGTATGTCAGCATCACTGTACTATACTTTTCAGTCAGCAAAGATAGCAATTGTAGGTATGATTATATTGATCCAAAACAAACAGAGAAAACAATCCAGTTGCTGTTCTTGACTTCATTCCCATTCATTGTGACTCCATGTGTGTCAGAATAGAAATAAATTATTAATGCAATTTAAAATGTTTTTAAAATTGGGAAAAAATTAGGATTGTTGATTCCATTTTGGCTAAATTAAAATTGCATCATAATTATCTTTCTTTTAGCCTGATCTGCCTGATGTAATCATAAACTAAACCAATCTACCACTATCAAGCCAATTTATAGTGATCCTATAGAGCAAGGGTGGGGAACGTCTGGTCCATGGACCATATTTGTTGTTGTTGTTAAGTGCTGTCGAGTCAATTCTGACCCATAGTGACCCTGTATAGGGTTTCCAAAGAGCAGCTGATGAGCTTGGACCACCGACCTTGAAGCTCAAATGACTCTGAAGTCTGACGCATTAGCCCCACACCAAGACTCCATGTGCCATATAAGGCCCCAGGAATCATTTGGCACTGTAGGATAAGCACTGGATCTCAAGGTTGGTTTGAACTGCAAGGTCAGTTTGGCCCATGTGCCATATGTTGTTGTTGTTGTTAAGTGCTGTTCAGTAGGTTCCAACCCATAGCGACCCTGTATCGGGTTTCTGAGGAGCAGTTGGTGAGCTTGAACCACTGACCTTACAGTTCAAAACGACTTTGCAGTCCAGTGCATTAACCCATAGTGCCATACTAGGATTCCATGTGCCATGTAAGGCCCAAGAAATCAGTTGTCCTGCTGTGGCACTGTGGGATAAGCACTGGACCTCAACGTCGGTTTGAACTACCAGGTCAGTTTGAACTGGAATGTTGGTGGTTCACATTCACTAGCAGCTCCTCAGAAACCCTATACAAGGTTTCATGATGAGTCGAAACTAACTCGACAACACTTGACAACAACATAGATTTATTTATTTTTTGGTGGCATGAAAATAGTCAAGAAAAAATATTTGAACAAAAGATTTGACTCAGAGGCTCAATAGAGGGGGCCTCCTGTGCTTTAATATTTATGGAAAAGAATGCCTCTAAGCAATTTTCTAAGTCTTGATTACATTTGTGTTCTTATTTGTGTAACCCCTATAATCAAGACTAAATACAGGCAGCTAAGAGTTTGGCTTGGACTCTGTTTTCTTGAAATGGCTAACACTTATTTAGAGGCTCATAAATCCTTCAAGGGTTTCGACTCTCTGGATTTGTGGAATCCCACCCCACTATGAGCAAGTAGAATTGGGTCATAGATATGCTTGATTACTTGTGGGGAAACAATTTTTGGGAAATGGATATAGTAATTTAGCTTTACTTAATGTGTGGGCTGAATTTGTTCCAACAGATTTACAAGTTATAGTTTTAGCCTGCAGCTTTCTATGTTGCTATTTTAAGATACTATATTCTAAGCAGACAAAAGAGCTAAAAATAACTAAATTTCAGTGTGAACTTCTGGGGACTTTGAAAGGAAATTTGGGGTTCTACGGATATTTCTATAGTATGTAAGCTCCCAGTTGCCATAGATCTTACTTCCTTTTGGTGTGGATTAAAATAGAAATGATTCATTTTTCCCCAATGATGGTCTTGCAGCTAATTTGAAGACTTATTAAGGGAATTGATGCTTAAACAGCAAGCCTCCTTTATAAACAAACTTACATGTTCAGTTTTATTGTTAATTAAGCCAGTTTTTAAATATTATAAACAATCTTGTGATTAAGAACACCATAATGCAAAGACATTTGAACTGTAAGGTCGGCGGTTCCACCTCACCAGATGCTCCCCAGAAACCCTATACAGGGATGTATGGGTTGGAATAGAATCAAC
>NW_006408854.1:1658156-1661550 GCF_000296735.1 Chrysochloris asiatica
TAAAGATTTGCAGCCTTGGAAACCCTGTGCAGGGTCACTATGAGTCAGAACCGGCTCCACAGTACTTAACAACAACAACAACAAATTGAATAAATATAAATGTTAAATACGCTGACATAAAGATTAATCTGCATCTGCAAACAGGTTGAATTAGAGGTGAAATACTAGAACCCAGAGTCCTGGTGTGTCATTAACTGTAGGATAAGTACAGGACCACAAGGTTGCTTTGAATCACAAGGTTGGTGGTTCAAAACTCACCAACTGCTCCTCAGAAACACTATAAAGGGTCACTATGAGTAGAAACCGACAGGATGGCACTTAACAACAACAGCTAGAGCCCAAGCTATCTCTTAAGATGTCTTTCTGATAGTCTAGGAGTCCCTGGGTTGCACAAATGGTTAAATGCTTGACTACTAACCAAAAGGTTGGTTGTTCAAACCCACCCAGAGGCACCTTGGACGAAATGCCTTGCAGTCTATTTCTAAAAGTTCACACCTCTGAGAACTATGGAGAGCATGCATGCAGTTGCTATGAGTTAGAATTGATTCTATGGCAACTGGCTAACTGGTTGTGATATCCTAAGGAGGTGATAAAGCAGTGTTGATAAGGATCTAATAAGAAGATTCAGTAAGAATGGAATGGAAATCAAGGCTCTTATACCAGATGCAGCTTTAATGTATTCAGATTAAGAGGCATATATGTCCTCTCCCTATCTTTTGTTTTAGTTTTAGTTAAGAATAATTTCTCTGAATTGTTCAAGGTTTAGATGCCAGAATACTGAGTGAAAGTCATTTGAAAGTTATTTTCTGGTATCCTATCTGGGAATATAATTCATCACCCCACCCATGGTTTCTCACTCATAATGTCAAAAAGATACTGGTTGCAAAGCTCTAGGGGTAGTTTGGTTGGGAAAACTCAGGGTCTCGCAGTGCTTTCTCCTGGGGTCATGAGCAAGGTTGTTAAGAGCTACATTTTCTTTCTTTCCTTCTTTTCTTTTTTTTTTTAATGTAAGTGACTTAGTGAAAAAAAGAAAACAAAACCAGAGACTGTTTCTAAAATATCTTTAAAACATTGCTTTTGTTTACTTTTTGTTGTTGTTGTCGTTGAGTGCCATCGAGTTAGTTCCAACTCAAAGACACTCTGTATTGGGTTTCTTAAGAGTGGCTGGTGGGTTTGAACCTCTAGGCTTGCAGTCCAGAGCTTAACCTACAGCTCCATACTAGGTTGTTGTTGTTGTTGTTAAATGCTGTTGAGTCAGTTACGACTCATAGTGACCCTGTGTAGGTTTTCCAAGGAGCGACTGGTGAATTTGAATTATCGACCTTGCACTTCAAACTGACCTTGCAGTCCAGTGCATTATCCCGCAGCACCATACCAGGTAGGAGCTACATATAATCATTCATAGATAGCAACTAGCAACTATCCAGGGCTTTAGTGGTTCAGTGGTAGAATTCTTGGCTTCCAAGTAAGAAACTCAGATTCAATTTCTGACTAATGTACCTTATATGCAGCCATGGATTTGTGTGTATAGTTATGATCCAAACAGATTTTGGCAAAGCTTCCAGGTTGACTAGAGAAAAAAAGCCTGATGATCTACTTCCAAAAATCAGCCACTGAAAACCCTGTGGATTGCAACAGTCCAATTCTCAATGGGCATGGAAATGGCACAGGGTCAGGCAGCATTTTGTTCCATTTTGCATGAGGTCATTAAGAGTTGAGAGTGACTCCCTAGCACCTAACAACTACCAACCATTCAGTAACTACCCTGCCAAAAACAAACCCTCGGTCATCTGAGTCCATCTCATAGCGATGCTATGTTGCTGTTGTTGTTAAGTGTTTTTCAGGTCAATCCCGACTCTTAGTGATCCTGTATCGAGTTTCCAAGGAATGGCTGTTGAGTTTGAACTGCCAATCTTGAAGTTCAAACCAACCTTGCAGTCCAGTGCATTAACTCACAGAGCCATATCAAGACTCCAGAGATGGTGTAGGACTGAGTACAACTACTCCATAGGATTTCTGAGGCTGTAAATCCTTATGAAAACATACGGCCTTATCTTTCTCCCATGGAGTGGCTGATGGGGTCAACTGACCAATCTTTTGATTCGCATCCCAATGCTTAATCCACTGTGCCACTGGAGCTTCTTACTTGCAATAAAACTCATTGGCATTGAGTTAATTCTGACTCATAATGAACCTATAACCCACTGTCATTGAATGAATTCTGACTCATAGTGAACCTATATGGTTGTGCTAGTTAAGGTTTTGTATCAACTTGACTGGGCCAGGATTTTCAGTGGTTTGACCACTAATGGGGTCCCTACATAATGGAATCTGTAGTAATGGGATCCCTACATAATGGGATCTGCTATAGCAGCCAGTCAATTAAAATGAAGTTTCCTTGGGGGTATGGTTTGCAACACCTTTTATCTTTTGAAGATAAAAAGATCCAGAGATGAACAGAGGAAAGGGAACCTACTATTGCTAGACTGCTAACTTCAATGACAGCATTACAAACTCACCAGCTGCTCCAAGGGAGAAAGATGAAGCTGTCTGCTCCCATAAAAATGTTCTGCCTCGGAGAACAAACAAGATGGCAGATCAGGTGGAAGTGCAGTAAGGAGCTCCATCAGAAACAACAAAGAATACAGGACTAAGCAGGCTCAGGGGATGGTCCTAGAACTCTGAACCACATAAAAGAATATTTAGAAGCTTGGAAGGCTTACAGCTAGGGGAATTTGTAGCAGAAGCAAGAAATCCATTGCTTTCTAATTCAAGACACTCAGCTACTCCAGGAGCCACATTCTTGGGTGGGAACAAGCCAAGAAAGGATCAGAGCAGCCACGGACACCTGACAAAACAGCGGAGATAAAGGTGTGGACATTGTTTTCTTTTGGTATCTGTTCATTGGTCCCTTGCTGTCTGTGCACCTCCATTCTCGTGACTATTGTTGTTGTTGTTGTTAAGTGCCGTCGAGTCGTTTCCGACCTATAGCGACCCTGAACAGGGTTTCTGAGGCTGTAAATCTTTATGGGAGCAGAAAGCCTCCTCTTTCTCCCATGGAGCAGCTGGTAGTTTCGAACTGCTATAGGGGTGCCTAAACTAGTGGACATCCCAGCCCCACCCTCGGAGGGTTCTACTATGCATGCACACAGATCTCCTTAAAATTTAAAGAGACAGTTTCCACTTAAAACCAAAGGCCACAGCTGGCCCTGAACTGTTTATAACTACATAAAGGGCCTGAATGGGGATTATGGAGTAGGACAGTCAGACAAAAAAGAAAATAGGCCAAAAATTAAATCCTAAGTTATGTCAAAACGACCAACAGTGACATCTTGAAATTTCTCAAGAAGAAGAGTGAAAAAGGAATCCCATTTCCTAATCACATCTACCTGGA
>NW_006408854.1:1662491-1702767 GCF_000296735.1 Chrysochloris asiatica
GATGGTGTAATCAAAACATTCCAGGATAAACAAAAGCTAAGGGATTTTGCCAAAGCCAACCCTGCTATGAAAAACATCCTAAAAGAAGTTCTGCGGACTGAGAACCAACAAGAACAGACAACAACTACAGAATGACATATGTGGCAGCATCACCCTGAACTCAATTGACAAATGGAAGAGTCAAGAACAGAATAAAATTATGAGAACAGAGGATCTGGGAGGTCAGTCTATGATCACAACAATTACAATGTGAAGAAGGTAAATACAGATGAACAGAGATCCAGGTGGTGGGAAGGTCAGGTAGATTACAGGATAAAATAGACTGTCTTAAATGGAGGGTAGAACTAATGGAATATAAGGTAACCACAGTGAGGTTGGGTTGGAAGGTTTAGTTTATGTGTTGGGGAGGGCAATACAAGCAGGGGGGAGGAGGTAGAAGAACAAGATAGGGGAACATTGAGACAGGTTTGCATGGCCTAGTAGGACAGAGGTAAATAGTGATGCATACTAAACCTTAGAAATACAGGGCTCTGGGATACAGGTATCTAGGTAAAGCATAAAGAGGGTAAATAATACTAAAATCCTTGACTGCCTTATGAATATTACTTTCCCTTGCCTACTATTGTAAAATAAACACTTGAGTGGGATAGAAAGGAATGTTGGGAAACATGATTAGAGAAAACTTGTAAACCCGTCTTCAGCCTATAACTGTTAGGAATACCTAAAAGGGGTTCTACAACTTGCCCAGTGAAATAGGCCTCGTGCAAAGCCTTTACACAGTATAGGACCTTAGGTGGAATCCTGAGTCCCATCCAGAACCTTATGTAGTGGGACATTCCCACTAGAAAGGACAAGCAGACTGGAATAGCTACAGTGACAGAAGATACATCTTCAAAGAAAGATCATCAGGAAAAACCCGAAACAAAAATATCAGCATGACTAGCTACTACAAGAATAAGCAAGCTGTTTGCCAGGAAGACATCAAGGCTAGCAATCAAGTGCCTTCAGGACAAACTCTCCTCTAAGACTGGAAATCAAAGGGAATATCCAAACAAGCATGTAAACTTGCAGGAGACCACATTGGTCTATTGGTAAGTGAAAGAAGCAGAAAGGCATCAGTGAAGAAATGGACTGAGTTCAACCCCAGTCCATTGAATCCCATTGACCTGGAGATGAAAGAGAGAAGAGGAAGGGCTGGTTGGTCCCAAGTGTGGTGAGACCTGAGGACACTTGAGCCCATGGACAAGGACTTAGCCACAGAGGGCTAGAGCTGAGAGTGAAGCATCCAGCTGATATGAAGTGAGGGGAGAGGCACAAGAACACCCAAACTTTCATACACTACCCTTTTGACCTGGCCTTGATGGCTCGATTATCAGAACTCGACTACAGGAAGATTAGGAAAAAAAAAAAATTTTTTTTTTTTGATAAAGGAAGCAAAGGTAAATTACTACAATTTGATGAACCTGACCTATACTCAAGAGAGGTTGCTGTTGTTGTTAAGTGCTGTTGAGTCAGTTCCAACCCATAGCGACCCTGTATAGGGTTTTCCAAGAAGTAGCTGGTGAGCTTGAACTTCCGGCTTTGCAGTTCAAACGACTTTGCAGTCTGGCGCATTAGTCCACAGCGCCACACCAGGTCTCCACTCAGAGAGTTAGTTACCCTAAATACCAACAGAGAGGGAAAGAGTCTTCACATCCAAGTATCAATGCTATCCCCTCTGTACACAGGGTGGATAGGGACCGGCAACTTAGACACTGGCTACCTAAATGTTGTTGTTGTTGTTATGTGCCGTGGAGTAGCTTCCGACTCATAGTGACCCTGTACAGAGTTTCTGAGGCTGTAAATCTTTACGGGAGCAGAAAGCCTCATCTTTCTCCCGTGGGACAGCTGGTAATTTCAAACTGCTGACCTTGCGGTTCACAGTCCTATTCGTAACCACTATGCTACCAGAGCTCCTTAAATGAGGGACAATAAAGACATGAAGTGACTAGCTTACAAGGTTTCAAGAGGAAGTTTAGTTTAAGAGTATGGGGACAAAGAAAGAGTCCCCACTGAAGAACTGTCATTTTGTCTAGATGGGTCTGGTGAAAAGAGATGGGGATAAGATTCGTAAGATTCAATAGTGAATAATTGTTATCATGGCTAGTTGCGACAGTCACAATTATAAAGGTAGAAGTTTTGTAACCATACATGGGGAGTGGTTAATATTACAGTCCAGAAACAGGACCATCAAGAGAGAAGTGCACAAGCAGAATGTGGGACTTTATCCAGAGAAGCAGCAAGTAGTGGCAGAGATGGAGGCAGAGATGGGGGCATGGAGAGGGGGAGTGGCTGAGGACTATAGATTCATGGACTGAGAGGGGCTAAGAGCTGGTGGCCAGAGGGCAGACTTGCAGTATGTGCCCTTTGGAGATATAAATTATTATATATGCCTGAGTGTTTGTTTGTTTGTTTGTTTGTTTTTAAAATGCTAAAGTGGATAGAGAGAAATACTGTTAACTGATGGTACATGGAGGGGATTAAAATCATTGTAATGAAACAAGGAGTATGATTTGTTGAATGTAAAACTGATGATATGCCCTGTAAACTTTCACTCAATCCACAATAAAAAGCTTAAAAACAACAACAACAAAAAAACATGTACAGCCTCAGAAACCCTATCTAGGGTTGCTATGTGTTGGAATCAACTCACTGACAGTGGGTTTTTTTTTTTTTTTTTTACTACCACCAAGAAGGAAGAGCCATGAGTAGAGTGCACCCTTGGGACCTGCGCCCTCTGTACTATGAAGCTCCTAGATCCAGGGCAAGATAAATGCCAAGACACATGGAAATCTCAAAGGAACCCTGCGCCTACAGATTCTTACAAGGGTCATGAACCTTTCACCAGAGCTGGTGCTCTGAATTCAGACTTACAGTTTCTTAAACTCTGAGACAATAAATTTGTTTTTTAAAGGCATCCACTTGTAGTATTTCTGTTATAGCAGCACTAGATAACTAAGACATAGGGTTTACAAGACTTTAACTCTTGTAATTTTAAAGGAGTAGACACACTCATCTATCTCTTGTGAACCTGCTGGTGGTTTTGAACTGATGACCTTTCAGTTAGCAGCCCAACCGCCACAGTGCCTCCAGGGCTCCTTTTACCCACAATGAAATTGTGCAGATAAAATTTATCCCTTCATGGTTTTCATCATATCAGCCAATGGTTCTCACTCCTAAACACACATTAAAATCACCTGGAACACTTTATTTTAAGAACAATGAGCATGGCCCCACCCTAAGCCAACTGGTTTAGAATTTTCAGGCCTAGAGCCTAAGCACAGCCATGAATAGTTTGTAAAAATTCCCCCTGAGGATTCTAATACACAGCCAGGATTGCTTTCCTTCACTGTAGACATTCAGGCCAACAGCCGGCTTTCTCTAATCTCAGCAAGTCCCTCCATTGTATGAAGGAGCTTCAGAAAGTTTACAGAAAAATTCCATTATCTTTTCATTCCAGTTTTCCAAGAAATTTGTGAAGCCCCCACATATTACTAGCCTGAATATTTTTGAGACAAAAAAGAACGACAATAAAATAGAAGGTTTGGCTATTCTCAGTCTAGAGAAAAGAAGGAAGTTCATGTGAATAATATCCTGTTTTATGAAGGAAATCAATATCTGTATTCCCTGAATTATTTTAATTAATTATATTAATAAGTTCTAAGGTATTGCTACATTAACTACTCCCTTTACTCTGCCAGCATTTAGGATTTGAAAACATTAAGCCCTTGTTTACACCTTCTATAAATCAGCACTGATAATTTTTTCTCTCTCTCCTGGGATTTAACTAAAAGCAGCCTTGCATACACATCTAAAAAAAAACTGAACAAGTGCAAATAATTAAAGATTCAAAGAAAATGTCTTGGAATATTTGCATATTTCATAATGAGGGGTACTAGGTTCCACTGAAAAAATTTTTTTTTTTTGCTTTAAACACACACACACACAACAATTTGTTTTACTAGATACAAACTACAGCATGAGAGGTTCCCATAGCATTTAGAATTCTGCTTATTGCATAATAGGCTAAAGAGGTTAAGTCTTTCCTTTCAGTAAAAGACATGCCCTTTAAATTTTTGCCAGGCTAAGTGACAGATGAGACAATTTACATCCACTAAGATTGCAGTAACTTGATGCAATAGCCTTGGCAACAAAATTTTGCCAAACGGAAAGCATCAAATTGCACAGAATTGTATTCATGGCCAATGGTTCCCCATTGAATTTCCTGGGAATTGTGCCAATATAGAGGCTTTGGGGCTTCCATTGCTACTTCTAGGTTAAAAACTGCAGCTTTTTGTGATCATTAGATTGGGAAAATTGGTTACCTACTGTAAGCTGCTTTGTCCAGCTTACAACTATTTCTGATTTCTCAAAGTAGAAAACCCACTAAAATTAAATTCATTTTAACTTCCATTTTGTGTAATATCCTCTTTCTTCTTTCCAAAATACCTTTACTTTTCTGTTATTCAATCCTTCCATTTAATCCTCCCCATATAGAGTTTAAACTTCTTAAATAAATCTTATATGAAAATCTAACCGTTAGGAGCAAAGTCAGGAACTAGCATATTGCAAAAACAATAATGTTGCCTGAAACCAGAAGGGAGGTTTTATCTAAACTACATAGTTTAGCATTTAAATACAAATAAACAAAATGGATGCATAAATACACAAAATAACATGGATTATGGTGTGAAACTTACTGTATAGTCACAAATATTCACTGTATATTTGTGACTATACAGTAAGGCAATGATTATAATCAATATTGACTATCCAGGATTTTCTTTCTGTTTGAGAGATGATGAGGAAAGATAGACTGTCCAATGAGTTGGTTTGTTTCAACTGATCTCTAAAAGAGACTGGCATGGGCGAACAAGAAAGCTAGTCTTGTGCTCCCTCCCCCAACCTTCCACCGCACATTTGAAGTGACATCCTGGGAGTCAGGAGCATCATCAACCAGCAACAGTTAAGAGACCATATGGCCACAAGAATGCCCAACCTTGCAAATAGTAACTATTTCACTTAGCCTAGATGGCTTGATAATCAGAACTCGACTAAAGGAAGATTAAAAAACAATGTTTAATAAAAGAATAATAAAGGAAATAAGTGTAAATTGCTACAATTTGATGAACTTGATGTATACTTATTTATGGATGTAGTAGCTCAAAATCCCAACTGAGAGGGAAGGAGTCTTCACATCAAGTATCAGTCCTATCCCCTCTGTATACAGGGTAGATTGGGACAGGCAACTTAGACATTGGCTACCTAAAATGAGAGTGCAATAAAGGCATTAAGTGACTGGCTTACAAGTGTGTTCAAGAGGGAGTTTAGCTAAAGAGTGTGTGGGGGAAGGTAGAGTTCCCACTGAATAGTTTTCATTTTGTCTAGACAGGTCTGGTGAAGAGATATGGGGATAAGATTCTTATCATTCAATAATGAGTAATTGTTATCATGACTATTTGTGACTGTCATAACTGAAAGGTAGAAGTTTTGTAACATAAAGGGGGGAGTGGTTAATCTGACATTCCAGTAACAGAGGACCCTAAGACCATCAAGGGAGACGAGCATGAGCAGAATGTGGGACCCCATTCAGAGAAGCAGAGACACTAGAGATGGAGGTAGAGATGATTACATGGCGAGATAGAGCAGCTGAGGACTCTAGACTCATGGAAAGAGAAAGACTGTGTGCTGGCAGCCAGGAGGCAGGCTTGCAGAATGTGTCCTTTGTGGTTGTTTAAATGATTCCTGAGTGTTTTTTTGTATATCTCCTTCCCCCTCCCCAACAACAACAAAAAAAAAAAATAGGGAAGAGAAGCAAATATTGTTGAATGATAATGCATGGAGGAGATTGTAATCATTGCAATGAAATGATGGTGTAAAACCGAAAACAACAACAACAAAAAAACCTTAACTATCACATTTTTCATGTATTTTGTTATTGTTGTTGTTGTTAAGTGTCAAGTGAGTTCTGACCCATGTTGTTTTTGTTGTTAGGTGCCATCGACGCGGTACCGACCCATAACGACCTTATGCACAGCAGAATCATAGCAACCTTATGTAGGGTTTCTGAGGAGCAGCTAGTGAGCTTGAACTGCCAGCCTTGTGGTTCAAACTGACTTTGCAGTCCAATGCATTAACCCCTAGTGCCATATAGGTATTCTTTGATTTCTTTTGGTAATATGTTAGTTTTCTGTATACAGGTCTTTCACCTTTTTGGTTAAATTTATTCCTACATACTTTATTTAGATACTGTTGTAAATGGTAATGTTCCCTGAATTTATTTTTTTGCTTCTCATTGCTAATGTAAAGAAACCCAGCTGATTTTTGTATGTTGATTTAAAAAAAGAAAGAAAAAAAGAGACCATATGGCATCACCAAGTGGCAACAGTTAAAAATGACCGTAAAATCCACAGATTTTCATTTCTATGATGGGCAATTGCACTTTGTCAAATTACCTCCATTCATAATCCTAACAGAGAATTGAGACAAAGCTGTTTTTAAAATTGTTGCCTCATTGTGATTGGTCTAGGAAGTCTGGGTATTCTTTTAGGAATGAAGTTTAGTACAAAGACAAACTTGGCAGGCTAGCTTCGATACATGAAAACTCTTTAATTCTCAACAAAGCAGAAGTAACAAATTTGAAGAGTTGGGCACAGTACATTTATTGTAAGACAGTACCAAGAAAATGCCATCTAGCAAATAATACTAAATACTACAAAATAGGTACAATTAATACTGTGATCCCTATTTTAGAATTGAAAAACCTAAGGCACAGGGTAAAATTTATACAAGGTCACACTGTTAGCATGTGGCTTAGCTGAGAGTTGAACCAGCTCCCAAATCAGTGTTTTACACCTCTAGCTTTCAGTTCTGTTAAACTGTACGAATTTTTCTGTATCTTATAAACAGTTACCCGTTGCCATCAAATTGAATCAACCCTGACTCATGGTAATCCCATGTGTATGTGTCGTCATAGTACAACTATGCTCCATATGCCGATTTCAGTGGCTGATTTTTTGGAAGTAAACTGCCAGGCCTTTCTTCTGAGGTACCTCTGCGTGAACTCAAGCCTCCAACTTTCAGTTAGCAGCTGAGCCACTTATACTACTCAGGAACATCATAAAGATTGACTATTTGCAAGTATCTTAAGACAGAATAGATATAATGCCAGCAAATGAAATATAAAATACAAAAATGCCTTTAAAAAAATAAAGCAATTAAAATCATTTTTTGTTGCTTTGTAAACATTAAACAAATCACTATTTTAAAATTCTGCAATTAAATTATGAAATATTTGATTGTTTTCTATCTTGGTACAATTCCCTTTCCCTGAATTTCAATATAGGTCCCCAAAATGGAAACTTTTACGTTATTGAGGATTAGAAAGAACTAAGTATACACTCTTAACTAAGGATGACTTTGGATTGGTGCCTCCTTGGGTTTAAGTTTATGGAAGGAAAAAATTCAATGCTGAAGCTCATAAAGAGGTTTAGTAGCACTTTGAACACAAACATCCCTCAACTCCCTAAACTCACAGGAGACACAGTCATCTGTGCTGTGAGTGGAGTTTAGGGGAGTGCCAAAAAATACCTGGCAGGTAACAGAGATGGGGATACAGAAGGCCTCAGGTAAAATGCATCACATATAAATAAGAATTCATGTTTTCATAATAAAGGCTACTTAACTTCAGCTCATATAGTGTGATGAGGAAAGAAACAGAAAAAAGCCCTATAGCAGCCTAATTGGGGGAAAGAGTGATCCCTCAGTGCTTCATTTTCTACTTCATCAAGCAGTCAATGGACAAAATCAGTGTTGCTAACCCTTTTGATAATCTAATATTTCTGAGAACTTTCTCCTGAGAAATGTGTGGGCATACATTAATGGAGTTCTGAAACCCCTAAAGCCCAATGATAGAACCATATAAACATTTGTGGAATAAATCCCTCAAATTCTGTATAAACTTATTATTGAAAATTTTATCTTTTCATAATAGAGGTAAATTGAGATACAACCCATGCATATCCTTGTTTGGGAGTAAATCAAGTTAAGTCATTGGACTAGTTGTGGTGAGCAGTTAGTGGAAAGTGTGGAGGGCATAGAAATGACTCTTCTGCTATGCTGAAAACAAACTGGAATTTTGACTTGCAGGGGAGGGGGTGACTAAGATTTTTTTTTTTTTTTCTTTATATGCTGTGCTTTACACATTGATCCAGATTGTCTAATCAAGATCTCATTAAGGAAAAGCTTCATATTGTTTGATATCTTTTTCCCACAGAAGAGCTAAAAGTAAATTGCAGCCAAAGATAAACAAGAGACATTGCTTTTTCCTGTGTTGTACAATAGTAACTCTAATTTATTGACAATATTGTTGGTGGTGTAAATAATGAATCTTACAATGAACTTTTTAAAGAGCATGCTGGTTTCTAAGATTTACCAGGCCAGCTGACTTTCTTTGGTTGTTAATGACATTTGTTTCCTAAATCAGAATTTCTTAAATGGCAGGCTTTGTGTGCTCGAGGGCACAAGAGACACACTTCCTACTCAGGGCCAATTTTTTTTTTTTTCTTTCTTTAATTCTATAAACCAATGAATGGCTGAATTACAACTTTTTGTGCTTTTGTTTCTTGTAAAAAGAGGTATAAAAGATATATTTATATTTAAAAAAATAGAGCTATAAATCCCTGCTTCTGTAAAGCCATCTGGATTGCGGTGTAGGGAGAATTTCTTGAATCCAGTACTCTATATTTTCCTTCATGCTCAGCTCTCCCCATAAACCCAGCTAGAGGACTTAACCTTCCCAACAAAGCTAAGGCTGGTGTGGATTTTACAAAGCTGGTTTGTGAAAGAAAATTTCATTTACTGAGATCTACTTCCTTGTTAGTTCATGATTGTTGACTTGTTATGGCCTTATTTCCAATGGACTTTAAGCTCACGTTGCTATCTTTATTTGGTTTTGTTTTGTCCTTTGTCTGTTTGACCTGGACCACACCCTGCAACTTAACTAATTCTCCCCAAAATTACACCAATTTATACAGGACTGGTGTGGCACTGCAGGATGAGCAATGGACTAGTAACTGCAAAGCCTGCAGTTCAAATCCACCAGCTGCTCTTAGAAACCCTATATAGCATAACTATAAGTAGGAATGAACTCGACAGCACACAACAACACAATGACATAGCATTAGGGACTTAAGCATTTGACTGATAATCTCAAGTTTAGAGGTTCAAACCCACCAGCCATTCTGTGGGAGAAAGATGAGACAGTTTGCTCCTGTAAAGATTTACAGACTCAGAAACCCTAAGGAGCAGTTCTACTCTGGGGATCCACTAATAATCTGCCGACCATAGAAGAATTGATGCTTTTGAGTTATGGTGTTGGAGGAGAATATTGAAAGTGCCATGGGCTGTCAAAAAAACCAACAGATCTGTTTTGGAAGAAGTGCAGCCAGAGTTCTCCTTGGAGGCCAAGACGGCCAAACTTCATATCTCATACTTCGGACATACTGTCAGGAGGGACCAGTCACTGGAGAAGGATATCATGTTTGGTAAAGTGGAGGGTCAGAGAAAAAGAGGAAGACCCCCGCAGAATGGATTGTCCAAATGGCAGCATCGATGGACTCAAGCGTGGCAAGAGTAGTGAGGTTGGCCCAGGATCAGGCAGTGTTTCGTTCTGCTGTGCATAGGGTTGCTATGGGTCGATACCAACTCATTGGCACTTAACAACAACAACAAATTATCTGTCACTCTGCCGTACTGTTATGGATTGAGTGTTGCTGTGACTAGAATTATTCCACCAGTATTTTAAATACCAGCAGGGTCGCCCAGTCTATGACACACTAGGAAGGAGAGGTGGGCCACTTCTGAATGTTAAGCCACTAAAAAAAACATATGAATATCAGCAGATATAGTGCCAGAAGATGAGCTTCTCATGTTGAAAGACAATAAAAATATAATTTGGGGCAGAACTGCCTCTTCAAAATAGAGTTAACCATGATGACATGAATAGAGTAAAATTCTTGGGACCTTATTTGCTGATAAGGCACAACTCAAAATGAGAAGAAACAGCTGCAAACATCCATTAATAGTAAGAACATGGAATGCGTAAAATATGAATATAGGAAAATTAAAAGTTGTCAAGAAGGAAATGGAATGCATGAAGATCAATATCCTGGACATTAGTGAACTTAAATGGACTGGTATTGGTCAAGGGTGAAAAAATACAAGCCTGATGCGCGCTTTTCCTGAATTAAAACCATGTAGTATCCCTTAAGGAGCTCTGGTAGCGTAATGGTTACGAATTGGGCTGCTAATCTCAAGGTCAGCAATTCAAAACTACCAGCTGTTCTGTGGGAGAAAGATGAGGCTTTCTGCTCCCATAAAGATTTGCAACCTTGGAAACCCTGTGCAGGGTAACTATGAATCAGAACCGACTCCACGGTACTTAACAAGTGTCCCCTCTTCTTTCAAATGACTCTTCTTGGTCTAAGAACAGATTCCACCTGATCACATTGAAGTGTTCTGAAATTCCCATTCTTTGCAATCATAATTTATTATGATCCACACAGTCAAATGCCTTTACATAGGTAATAAAATACAGTTTAACATCATTCTGGTATCCTTTGCTTTTAACCAAAATCCATCTGATATCAGCAATGATATTCATTGTTCTATATCCTCTTTGAATCTCTCTTGAATCTGTTGATATATTGATGCATCCATTTTTTAAATCAACTTCAGCAAAATCTAACTTGTGTGATAGTAATGATATTGTTTGATTATTTCCACATTCTGGCAAATCACCTTTCATTGGAATGAACACAAATATGGATCTCAGTAAGTTAGCCAGGTAATTGTCTTCCAAATTTCTTAACATAGACTAGTGAGCACTTCCAGTATTATATTTATTTGGTTAAAAATTTCAATTGCTATCGTGTAAGTTCCTGCAGTCTTGTTTTTCACCAAGCCCTCAATAAAGCTTGTATTTCTTTCAGTACCGTCCATTCTTGACCATATGGTGCCTCTTGAAATGGTTAATTATCTTATCAGGTTTTTTTAGAGGGTAAAATGTCTCTTGTATTCCTTCCATCTTCTTTTGATACTTCTTGATCATTCAATATTTTGCTCATCAAATCCTTAAGTATTACAACTCAAGGATTATTTCTTTTCTTCTTCAATTCTTCCAGATTGAGAAATGCCAAGTGTGTTTTTCCCTTTTGGTTTTTAACTCTCAAGTCTTTGTACATTTCATTTTATATTTGACACTGTCTTCCTGAGCTTCCCTCTGAAATCTTCTGCCCAACTTTTTAATTTCATTATTTCTTCCCTTTATTTAACTATTTACGGTCAAGAGTGAGTTTCAGAGTGTCTTGTGACATCCATGTTGATCTTTTCTTCCTGTTCTCTCTAATTGCTTTCTCGTGTGGTGATATTCTGATGTAATCACACCTTTCCTTTGGTAATCAGTGTTCAACACATGAAATCTGATCTTTAGATGGTCTCTAAACTCAGGTGAAGAGTCTTGGTGTGGCACTATTGGTTAATGCCCAGGACTGCAAAGCTGGTTTGAGCTGCAAGGTCAGCGGTTCAAGCACAAGTTTCCATGGTGCTTTGTATTGATGATACTGTCCTTCCCTACCTTTTCTGTGATGAGAAATCATGTTAAGTGTTAACAATTATTACCTGGCTGTTGTTATTGTTAACTGTTGATGAGTCGGCTCTAACTCAAACTTATATGATTTGTTAGTTCTTTTGGTATATTTACTATTCTTCAGCAACCTGAAAATTCAAAGGGATTTTTAATCTTTGTCCAACTATCACATGCATCTGAGGTGATTGGAGATATGGCTTGGGAGAGACCCACTGGTTTTAATTTTCTTCATCTTCAACTTGAACTTGGACATGAGCAACTGAAAATCAATAACTATATACTTCAGTATGGATTACACTGCAATACAAAGGCAAGAAAAAAATCTTCACAATTGGACCACTAAGCAATATAATGATGTTGTTGTTGTGAAGTGCCGTCAAGTCAGTTCCAATCCATAGCGACCTTGTATAGGGTTTCCAAGGAGCAGCTGGTGAGCTTGAACCGCTGACCTTGCAGTTAAAACAGCTTTACAGTCTGACGTATTATCCCACAGTGCCACACCAGGACTCCAATGATAAGTAGAGAAAATATTTATATTGCCAAGAATTTTATTTTCCTTGGGTCCACAATCAATGTCCATGGAAGAAGCAGTTAAGAAATAAAATGACAAATTGCATTGTGTAAATCTGCTGCAAAAACTCCCTCAAAATGATAGCAAGCAAAGATGTCACTTTGAAGACTAAGGTGTGTCTTTCCCAAGCCATATTTTCAATCACCTCAGATGCATGTGATAGTTGGAAAATGATTAAAGATTGATCCCTTTGAATTTTCAGGTTGCTGCAGAGTAGTAAATATACCAAAAGAACTAATAAATCATATAAGTTTGAGTTAGAGCCAACTCATCAGCATTTAATAATAACAACAGCCAGGTAATAATTATTAACACTTAGCATGAGCTCTGGTAGCGTAGTGGTTACGAATCGGGCTGCGAACCTTAAGGTCAGCGGTTCGAAACTACCAGCTGCTCTGCGGGAGAAAGATGAGGCTTTCTACTCCCGTAAAGATTTACACCCTATACAGGGTCGCTATGGGTCGGAACCGACTCGATGGCACATAACAACAACATAACAGCATGATTTCTCATCACAGAAAAGGTAGGGAAGGACAGTATCATCAATATAAAGCACCATGGAAATGTGTGCTTTGAATCTCTGCTTTCTCTGTATTCTTCCTGTCCACTAGATTCTTTCCAGGTTGTTTTTCTTCTTCTTCTTCTTCTTTAAGTTTTTATTGTCGATTGAGTGTAAATTTACAGAGCAGATTATCAGTTTTACATTCAACAAATCATACAACTTGCTTCATCACAATGATTATATTCCCCTCCATATACCATCAGTTAATAATATTTCTCTCTATTCACTTTAACTCTCTTTAAAAAAAAAAAGCAGGCATATATAATAATTTACACCACCAAAAGGCACATTCTGCAAGTCTGCCTCCTGGCCTCTAACTCTTAGTCCCTCTCTTCCCATGAATCTAGAGTCCTCAGATGCTCTCTTGCTCCATATCCCCATCTCTGCCTACATCTTTGGTGTTGCTGCTTCTCTGGAGAGGGTCCCGCATTCCTCGTGTGCTCTTCTCCCTTGATGGTCCTCGGGTCCTTTGTTTCTGGACTGTAAGATTAACTGCTTCCCCATTTTTGTTACACAACTTCTATCTTTGCAATTGTGACAGTTGCAATTAGTCATGAAAGCAATTACTCACTATTGAATCATAGGAATCTTATCCCCATCACGTTTAATCAAACCCATCTGGACAAGATGACAACTATTCAGTGGGGCCTCTTTCTTTACCCACACATTCTTAAATTAAACTCCCTCTTGAAACCTTGTAAGCCAGTCACTTCATGTCTTTATCACCCCCTCATTTTAGGTAGCCAATGTCTAAGTTGCCTGTCCTTATCCACCCTATGTAGAGTGGGGATAGTGTTGATACTAGATGTGAAGACTCCTTCCCTCTCCGTTGGTATTTAGAGTTACTACCTCCATGAATATAGGTCAGGTTCATCAAATTGTAACAATTTACCCTCATTTCCTTTATCACATTGCTTTTTTTTTTAATCTTCCTCTAGTTGAGTTCTGATTATCAAGCCATCCAGGCTATGTCAAATGAGTACTATCTGCAAGTTTGGATGTTCTTGTGCCTCTCCTCTCACTTCATATCAGCCGGATGTCTCACTCTCAGCTCTAGCCCTCTGTGGCTATGTCCTTGTCCACTCAATGTCCCCAGGTCTCACTGCACTTTGGACCAACCAGCCCTTTTTCTTCTCTCTTTCATTTCCATGTCAAAGGGAGTCAATGGACCATGGTTGAATTCAGCCCATTTGTTCATTGCTGCCTTTCCCCCTCTTCCACTCACCAGTAGACCAATGTGGTCGGCAGCAAGCTTACATGCCTGCTCATGTGTTCCTTTTGAGTTTCAGTCTTAGAGGAGAGTTTGCCCTGAAGGAACTTGATTGCTTGCCTTGATGACTTCCCAGCAAACAGCTTGCTTTTTCTTTCAGTGGACTGTCATACTGACATTTTTGTTTTCAGTCTTTCCTGATGATTCGTCTTTGAAGATGTATCTTCTGTTACTCTAGCTGTTCCAGGCTGGTCTGCTTGTCCTTTCTAGTGGGAATGTCCCACTTCAGAAGGTTCTGGACAGGATTCAGGATTCCACCTAAGGTCCTATACTCTGCAAAGACTCCACAAGAGGCCTGTTTCACTGGGCAAGTTCTAGAACCCCTTTTAGGTTTTCCAATCAGTTATAGGCTGAAGATGGGCTTACAAGTTTTCTGTAATCATGTTTCCTGACATTCCTTTCTATCCCACTCAAGTGTCTATTTTATAATAGTAGACAAAGGAAACCAATATTCATAAGACAGTTAAGCATCTTAGTATTATTTCCCCTCTTCAAACTATGCCTAGATCTCTGTATTATAGAGCCCTGTTGCTCTCTTTTCAGGTTTTTTTTTTTTTGGTTTTATTTTCCTTATCAACAGAAATGTGAAGCACACATTTCTTTTGCTTTTCTTATATTGCCAAGTGTAAGTCAACGTAACAGAACAGTGTATTGCGTATTTTACTCAATATGCTTCTTTTTAAAGCACCCTTTCCTATGTCATCTGCAACAAATAGCCTTTCTCAATGGTCATATTTTTTTCCTTCCAGTCCTGCCCTACCACCATCTAGCCAGCCACAGTTTCTCTGTTTGCCTCTCTTTGGGGATGCTTCAGGAAAGGAACCAACTTTTCTCTCATTTTATTTGAAAGAACAAATTGTCTTTCCTTTGCTTTACCTTTTCTTCCCCTTGAAGCACATGCTTTTACTTCCCAATGAATGGTCTATAAAGGAATTTTGCTAAGCAACTATTTTCCTAAAAGGAATGCTTATTTATCAGATGTCAAAATAATATTTCCTCAATGGGCATTTCAGAACCTTTTGATAATTTTTTTTAAGTTTTATTGTGAATTGAGTGATAGTTTACATGGGAGAACATTGGTTGTACACTCATTGTTTCATTGCAATGATTACATTGATAACTTTTTGCCTAACCCTAATTTTCTGAAATGTGTTGGTATTACTAACAATGGTTTTGTTAATTTATGAAATTTTCAGAAATATAATTCTCATGATTGGCCTTACTGAGTAAAAAAAAAAAAAAAATTAGTAGTATAATAATGCCAACCTACAACAGTTCTTAAGTGCTGTTCCTATTCATAGCAACCTTTTCAAGGAGATGCTGGTGTGTTTGAATTGATTACTTGTGGTTTGCAGTCCAGTGTTGAGTCTACAGTGCCACACCAGGCGTTTAATAGGAATCAAAATAGATGCTGTTTTTATCCAATTGTAAAGACAGAATAGTTTGGGTAAGGAACTCTGGTGTTGTAATGATTAAAGTGCTTTCTTGCTAACCAAAAGATTGGAGTTTAGAATTTATCAGATTCTCTTCAATGAAAGATGTGCTAGTCTGTTTATGTAAAGTCTTATAGCCTTGAAAACCCCATGGACCATTGTACCGTATCCTATATGTGCTCCATGAGTTGGAATTGACTCAATGGCAGTCATTGTATTATACCTTAGGTATTAAGATCATGTTATGTTGTTATGTGCCATTAGTCAGTTCCAACCCATAGCTACTCTGTGCACAACAGAATGAAACACTGCCCAGTCCTGCGTCATCCTCACAATTGTAACGTTTGAGCCCATTGTTGTAGTCACTGTGTCAGTATATCTCATTGAATGTCATCTTTTTTGCTGACCTTTCTGTGTTACCAACCGTGATGTTCTTCTCCAGGAACTGGTTCCTCCTGACAACATGTCCAAAATATGAGAAAAAAAATCTCACCATCCTTCATTCTAAGAAGCATTCTGGCTATACTTCTTTCAAGAAAGATTTGATTTTCTTCTGAAAGTCCATGGGACTTTCAATATTCTTCAACACCATAATTCAACTGCATTGATTCTTTTACAGTCTTCCTTACTCATTGATAAACTTTCACACGCATATGAGGCCATTGAAATTACCATGGCTTGGATCAGCAACCCTTAGCCCTCAACATGACACCTTTGCTTTAACACTTTAAAACGGTCTTGTGCAGCAGATTTGCCTAATGCAATATGTCATTTGTTTTCTTGAATGCTTCTTCCCTGAGTGTTGATTATGATTGAAGCAAAATAAAGTCTTTGTCAGTTCCAATCTTTTCTCTGTTTATTACCATGTTATTTATTGGTCCAGATGTGAGGATTTTAATCTGAAGCCATTGATTTTCTTCAGTAAGTATTTCAAGTCTTAGCTTCCAGCAAGCAAAATTGTATCTTCTGCATATTGTAGGTTGTTAATGGATCTTCCTCCATTTCTGATACCACATTCTTCTTAATAAAGCCCAGCTTCTTTGATTATTTGTACAACATACAGATTAAATAAGTATGATGAAGTCAACCTGAATTTCTGGCAGCTCCCTATTGATGCAATCATTTTTAAATCATCTTCAGCAAAATTTTACTTGCATATGATCTTAATGATATTAATATTGCTTGATGATTTTCACATTCTGTTGGGTTGGAATTTCTGCAAACATGTAATTCTTCCTTTCAGTTTGCCAGGTAACTTTCTTCCAAATTTCTTGGCATAGGCAAGTGAGTGCCTCTGGCACTGCATCACTTTGTTGAAACATTTCAGTTTGTATTCCATCAGTTTCTTGAGCCTTGCTTTTTGCCAATGCTTTCAGCACAGCTTGGAATTCCTCCTTCAGTATTATCCAGTTTTTGATAATATAGTACCTCTTGATATGACTGAAAGTCAACCAGTTCTTTCTAGTACAGTGACTCAGTATTCCCTCCATCTTCTTTTGATGCTTCCTGCATTATAAAATATTTGCCCATAAAAATCCTTCAATATTGCAACCTGAGGCTTGAATTTTTTTCTCCAGTTCATTCTGCTTGAGAAATGCTAAGTTGTATTCGTCCCTTTTGGTTTTCTAACACTAGGCCTTTGTACATTTCATTATAAAATTTTACATTGTCTTTTTTTTCTGCTTTGCTCTTTTACTTCTTCATTTCTTTCAGTTATTATAACTTCTCTACATTCAAGAGCAAATTTCAAGATTCCTTCTGACATCCATTTTGGTAGTTTCTTTGCTTCTTATCTTTTAAATGACCTTTTTGCCTTTTTCATGTATGATGCTATTGATGCCATCTCTCAGCTCTTCTACTCATTGGTTATTAGTGTTCAATGTATCACCTATGTTTTTGAGATGGTCTCTAAATTCAGGTGAGATATATGCAAAATCATATTTTGGCTCTCTGAACTTGTTTTTATTTTCTTCAGCTTCAGCCTGAACTTGCTTATGAGCAAGTTGATGATCTGTTCTATAATCAGCCCCTGGTCTTGTTTGACCTGATGACATTGAGCTTCAACACTGTCTCTTCCCACAGATGTAGTCAATTTGATTCCTGTGTATTTCATCTGGTAAAGTCCAGATGTATAGTCACCTTTTATGTTGTATATGCAATGAAGAAGTCATTGGTATATGCAAAATTCTATCATGTGATCATTGGTCTTGCAAAGTCATTGGTCTTGCAAAATTCTATCATGTGATCTCCAGCATCATTTCTGTCACTGAGGCCATATTTTCCAACTACTGATCCTTCCTCTTTGTTCCCAATTTTTACATTACAATCACCAGTAATTATCAGTATATCTTGATTGAATGTTTGATTAACTTTAGACTTAAGAATTTGGTAGAATTCTTCAATTTTATCATCACTGGCTTTAGTGGTTGGTGTATAAATTTGCATAATCATGATATTAACTGATCTTCCTTGAATGGATATTAGTCTATCACAGACAGCATTGTACTCAAGATGGCTCTTGAGATCTTGAAATGTTCTTTTTGATGGTGAATGCAACACCATTCTTCAATTTGATGTTCCCGGCATAGTAAACCGTATGATTGTCAGATTCATGACTGATCCAATATCAGTCCATTTCAGCTCATTAATTCCTAGGATACTCATCTTCATATGTTCCATTTCATTTTTGGCAACTTCCAATTTTCCTAGATTCTTACTTCATACATTCCATGTTCCAAATATTAAGGGCTATTTGTAGCTCATTTGAGTTGTGCTCTATGAGCAAATGAATTTTCTAGATTCATACATCACATTTCAATTATTAATGGATGTTTGAATTTCATGTTCTGATTAATGGTGGATATTGGCAGCTGTTTCTTCTCATTTTGAGTTATGTCTCATCAGCAAATGAAGGTCCTGAAAGCTTTGCTCCATCCATAGGCATTAAGTAGACAATTTCATATTTTGTGTGCCTTTCAACCAGAGAGGCTCATCTTTGGGCACTATGTCACACAATGTGTTGCTGCTTTCTATGATGTTTTCAATAACCATTCAGAAGTTGTCCTCTTCTTCTTCCTAGTTTGTCTTACCCTGGAAGCTCTGCTGAAGCCTGTCCACCATGAATGGCTCTGCTTGTATTTAAAATACCAATGGTATAGCTTCCAGCATCACAGCCACCACAGTATGACAAACTGACAGATGAGTTTTGCCTTAAGATAATTGTTACTATTGCTGTTAAGTGTTATCGAGTTGATTCCGATGCATAGCGGCCCTGTACAGGGTTTCCAAGGGCAGACTGGTGAGTTTGAACCTCTGACCTTGTGGTTCAAACCAACCTTGCAGTTGAGTGCTTATCCTACAGTGCCACACCAGGACTCAGCTACAAAGATCATAAATGTGTTAATATGCCTGCCTGTCTATTATCTTGGCACAGCACTTACTATATAATCTTGGACAAGTTAGTTAACTTATCTACTTTTATGTTAACTGCTCTTTATCATCTGCAATAGAAGGTATGGAGTCAGCATCTGACTTCCTCTGAATGCATAAGGGAGAAGTTGTTGTTGTTATGTGCCATGGATTCAGTTCTGACTCATAGGGACCCTGTACAGGGTTTTCTGATCTTTACAGGATCAGACAGCCTCATCTTTCTCCAGCAGAACAGCTGGTAGTTTCGAACTGCTGACCTTGCAGCTCACAGCCCGATTCATAACCACTATGCTACCAGAAGAGAAACAAACTCAAAATCAGCCCAAGGCTGATTCTTATGAGGCTGTGTCCTACATGCCCTCAACTTTCTACCTCTTTTACCAATTCTAATATCAACCGTTCCTCCCACAGCATGTTTACTTCTCAACAGTGTTTCATAATTCACTGCAATGACCACATAGAACTGAGATGCCACACTCACAGTTGTGGGGTTTATTAGGGAAGTTAACAGGTTACAAATCAGAGTTAGAAATACTATGATGCATTTCTTTCATTCAGTACAGTCCCTTTCCAGCAATGCCAATAGGCAAACCTCTCTCTGGTTCTTTGCCTCTCAACTCTGCTCAACCAGCCTCTCAAGCCTTGCTCCAGCAATATTGAAAATTCCTTTAGGGCTTCTGGTAAATGCCTAAAGGACACACCATTCCTCTATAACCTCAGCCCAGAGGCTCTCAATTCTAGCTCTGTGGGGCAGTAAAGCTATGTCCCAATTAAGTGCCTGGAGGCACCCCACTACACAAATAAACCTTTTGTCCGAAGACACTTAGCTTTACCTGCTCTGTGGGCTGGGAAGCCTACCACTCTGTCTAATATTCTGGCACTAGGTTCTGATGCTGTTTCTCCTCTGCCACTTTTCAGGTGTCACAACTTCCTGGAGTGAGGAGGTTGAATGCACAAGAATCTTGGGGTCCAAAGGATGCATCCTGTTCCTAGCTCTTCTTTCTTGATGGTAGTGATATAACCTCTCCTCCTTCCAGCAGGATGGTAAATTGGACCTGTCCCTTCTTTAGGTTTCCAAGTTATGACAATCACAATTAGTCCTGCTAACAATCACTCACAAGTGAATCGTATAATCCTGTCAACATCTTCTCCCACATTCTCTTCTCTACATATATCAGGTAGTAAGTTGTTTGATTTTGATGGGAGTTACAAAGGCTTGGACTAGAAGAGTCATATGAAGTAATTCACTGTACTGCAACGTCCAATAACAATGATCTCTTTGTATGAATGTTATATGAATGTTATATGTAATAAGTGAGTTAACACAGGTAAACCTCTTAGAACAATGACCGTCACCTCTCAGCACTATACACACACAAGATTACCTTAAATTCACATGCTCATACTACACACATCATCTTAAGTTGGGAACAAAACTGTCAGGTATAGAAGGAAGCTGATAGATTACAGTTTGGGATTAAATATCTTAAAAATCTGGCATTAAAAATATGTCTACTAAGGAAATTATTATGTATATAATAAATATACTTAGTCTAATATATTTAAAATATTTTTATATTCTGCTATGAATATTCTATAATATTTTAAAGGAAGTAAATCATGAACCTTTAAAAGAGTCTTAATTTTTTTAATTTGGACCCTGGAAAATTTGATAAATGCAGTGTTTTTTCAAGAACTATGTTAACACAAAAGTCCTTATATAGTGTGATCACAATGCCCATGAAACTCATCTTTGTGCCCCAAGTCCAAAATCCCCATCTTAAATGGCAGGAAATCAGGTGCAAAAACATGTGTTTTTTTTTTTTTTTTTTTTCATGAAAATGTGAACAATTACACAATGTAGATGACTTTGTTGTCAGGAACTCTCATGTAGCTGAGATTTACCCTATTTGCTAGTTCACATGTTAGTCTACCACATTTTCATGGATACTAACAGACGGCATGAGACTCCTGGGTCAAAGATTTAAAAAAAAAAAAAAAATGTTATTCACGGCACAGCAAGCAACACAGCTCCATGTTCGCATCACTTCCCCTTTTCCCCAACACACACTGGGGTGATGAAGAGTGGTCAAGGGGAATGCTGCATACACAGTGTGTTTACGTCACTGCTGAGGATCTCAAGTCTAGGAAAACCAAATAATTAATAGTGGACTAAAAGCAAACCTGCCTGACCTGTGCAGTGCAAGGACACATGATTTTTATTATACTGGACAGTACATTGAACTGTCTCCGCCTCCAGATGACGCACTATATCTTCCAAAACGTTCTGTACACTCTTGAAGAGGTAGTCTGGAACAGAATCTCAGTTTCTCTGCTGGCAAGACATGCAGAAACACAAAAGACCCTCGGATAATTTCTCCAGCACTTGTCATTTCAAGTCAATTGTCAATTTGGAAGTGGGGAAAACTTAGTTCTATTGATGGGTAGATGAGTTATGATCACTTTACTATAATAGGAGAAATGAGAAAAAAACAAAATATACATAACACTTGGGCTTACTTCCAGAAAGCTTAAGGTCTAGTAATGTTAAGGCTTAAAATGTGATGACAATTTTAGTAAATTTTACTAGAAAAAAAAATTGTAAGGTACTAAGTTATATATGGAGTCCTGGCATGGCGCTGTGGGCTAATGCACCAGACTGTAAAGCCATTTGAACTGCAAGGTCGGTGGTTCAAGCTCACCAGCTGCTCCTAGGAAACCCTATGCAGGGTCACTATAGGTCGACAGTGACTCCACGGCACTTCACAGCAACAACAACAACAAGTTATGTATACTCCTTAGGAGCCAGGATGGTAAGACTTCCTCTGACATACTTCAGACGTGTTATCAGGAAGTACCAGGCCCTGGAGCAGGACATCATGCTTGGTAAAGTTGTGTTGTTAAGTACCGTGGAGTCGGTTCCAACTCATAGTGACCCTGCACAGGGTTTCCGAAGCTGTAAATCATTACGGGAGCAGAACTTCTCATCTTTCTCCTGCGGAACCGCTGGTAGTTTTGAACCACTGATCTTGAGGTTGGCAGCCCTACTCAAAACCACTATGCTACCAGATCTCCTTAAAGTAGGGATCAGCAAAAAAGAGGAAGACCCCAAATGAGATGGAGTGGCATCAGCAATGGGTTCAAGCTGAGCAATGATTTGCAGGCTGGCACAGGACAGGGCAGTGTTTCATTCTACTGTATATAGGGCAGTTATAAGTCAAAGCTGACTCAACGGTGCCTAACAAGAAGTTATATATTTGGAGGTCTTGATCTAGTTTGTGAGGTCAAATATGGTGTCCTTAAGAAAGGAGCATTTTGAAAAAAAGGTTTTCAAAAGGCCTAACAGAATATTAAGAGTTATCAAATTAAAACTAGGGAATAAAATGTCCTGTGAAATCTACTGAAAGGAGGAAGACTGGATTATTGGAGGAACTACACAAAGGCCAGGATAACAGGATAATTAGGATCCAGATTAAATTTTAGTCTTGGTCTTGATGGCAATGCAGTCACCAAAGGGTTTAGAAAGATAATTACCTTATTATATTTGCATGTTTAAAAGATTCTTTGATTGTTGTGTAGGGGACAAGTCTTAGGGGAATAGGTCAGAGCAGACTGTGGAGCTGAGAGTTTGTTTACTTAGGATAGACAAAAGGAGATAGTCATCTATACTCAGGCTAGACGAAAGGAGATAGTGATCTATAGACTGTGACGATATAGGTGAAGAGAAATAAATGGATTAAAAATATTTATAGACTATATTTGTAAGTCTTGGGTGACTGATTTGATTAAGAGGGGAAAAAGAAAGACCAGGACGACTCTCAGATTTCTGGCATGGGCAACTGTGCAGGCAGAGTGCCTAGAAAGAATTAACTAGCCTCTTGAGGATTTGTAGCATAAATTCACTTCTATTTCAGTGACAGCAAGCATTTTAGATATATACACATAGGGAATCTGATTCTCCCCAGAGCTCTAAGAACTAACCTTGGTGCAGCTGAAAGATGAGCTGTAGGGAATTAAAGTGTCACATGTGCCTTCTAACCTCATTATAAAGCTCTCTTTTGCTTGAAAGCATTGATGAATACTCTGCCCTATTAGTTGAAGCCCAAATTTTCCTAGAAGTAGGTTTTCTTTCAAACCATAAATTTTAAATTTAAGAATAATGCCATCATTAATTATCCTTGAATTCCCATTGTGTTCCTTCTATTGAAGCTTAATCTGATTCTCATGTTATTTTATTGCCCACAAACTTTCTGGATATATAGTAGATATTCAACCATGTCAAATAAGTTTTAAGCCCAATGTTTCCAATGTGAAAGTTACTTATTAAAAGCTCCTGGAAGCATCTTCTTGGAGTATTTAAAATGCATCTGACAAAAATCCAATTTAAACTAGCATAAGAAAAGTGTGGCCGGTAAGTAAAAACCCTAGGAGATTAGTTAGATTCAGATAGTTCTGGATACAAAAAATATCATCAGGGCTCTCTGTTGATCCATGACTCAGTTCTGGGTTCCTTTGTTACTGTTATTATTAAGCAGGTTCTTTTGATGAAACTGGAAAGAAGACTACATTAGCACTAGGCCTTCATTGTTTATCTGACTTCCCAATGGAAAAGTTTGTCACTTTCCCAACATGAAAATAGAGAGGACTCTCTGTATCCCAGTTTGAGTTTCGTACCCACCTCTACAGCAATTACTGGAGTCAGAGGAGAAAGCACCAATTGGTTGTCCAACCTGGGTCACCTGTTCACACTGGTCAGTTGAACCAGGATTATAACTACAGAGAAGATGGGCAAGGGCTGATGGATGGGCATACAAACTAACAAACAATGGATGTCTATACCACAGATGATTTCAATAAGAGCATATGTGGATTTGAAGATAACCAGGCATATAGATCCAAGATGAAGAAGTCATTATATAATACTACAAATAAAATTGAAAAGACAAAGTGTGTTGCTTATTAATCAGTTGTTGTTGTTGTTAAGTGCTGTCGGGGTTCCGGTAGATGCCAACATTTTAAAAGCAAGAAAATGAAGATGAATAATAACTATGCATAGAATATGAGAATGATGAATTAGCTTTACAATTTAACTTAATTTAAATTAGATCACCATATCAGCACTGGACTGCAAACCACAATGGCTGCAGTTTGAGCCTGCTAGCTGCTCAAAGAAAGACAAATGACGCTTTCTGCTCCCACAAAGATTTAAAGCCTTGGGAACCCTATACAAGGTTGCTATGAGTCAAAACTGACTCCATGGCATTTAACATCAACAAATCTAAGTTGAGACTTGTCATCTAAAGAAACAGACCAAAAACAGTTAGAAAAGATTTAGAAGATTACCACAAAGATGAATAATGTGTAGAAAATAAAACGTAAAAATCAATAAGCATATATGTAATTCAAAATTAAGTCTGTGAGGAGGCTTTTGTTGTTGTTGTTGTTAAGTGTTGTCGAGTCGGTTTCGACCCATAGCGACCCTGAACAGGGTTTCCGAGGCTGTAAGTCTTTACGGGAGCAGATCATCTCATCTTTCTCCCGCGGAGCGGCTGGTAGTTTCCAACTGCGGACCTTGCGGTTCGCAGACCGATTCGTAACCACTACGCTACCAGAGTGGCTTATAGAAGTAAAATTATTGCAACTGCAACATAGCAATAATGCTTTCACATATATGGCCTGATACAGAAAAAGTGGCCCAAGATAAAAGAGAACAAAAGGAAATTCAAGAAACACCATGAAACATTTGCATTAGAGAGAGGGATATATTTTTTTTTTCTTAACTGAGAATTAATAAATGTTGGAATAAATTGTGCACCTGCTTAACAGTAGACTGATGAATTGGACGATAAGCTTCCAAACTTGCATTTTAGAGACTCGAGTTTAATAATCTCTGAGTGAATATGTGTTGATGTTAGTTCATAATACCTCCAATTCTTAAACTTTCTGTGTATGCAATCTCTTTTATGGATGTACCAAGCAAACATATGTGTGTTGATATGGTCATCACACTTCACAGAGAGCTAAATTGCCAACTTTCAAGTTACTGTATTTCCATTAATTAATCGAAGTCAAAGAGTAATGACAATGTGATACTGATACAAATTATTTTCAATTATCTACGTTTTTTATCATTTGGTCTATTGTCTTCATTTGTCATTATCATCAACAAGTTTGTTAAAAACATAAGTTACACTAAACACAAAGTTCATGGCCATAGGATTTTTATGTTGTTGTTGTTAGGTGCCATCGATTTCGTGCTGACTCATAGCGACCTTATACACAGCAGAACCAAACACTGCCCAATCCTAGGCCAACCTCACTAGTGTTGCCATGCTTGAGCCCATTGATGCTGCCACTTGGCCAATCCATCTCACTGGGGGTCTTCCTCATTTTTTCTGACCCTCCACCTTACCAAACATGATAACCTTCTCCAGCGACTGGTAACTCCTGACAATATGTCTGAAGTATGAGAGATGAAGTTTGGCCATCCTGGCCTCCAAGAAGCACTCTGGCTACATTCTTCCAACAAAAATCTGTTTGGTTCTATGGGCAGCCCATGACACTGTCAATATTCTCCTGCAACACCATAGACTCAGTATTGAATCCAGGAACAATGGAATTGAACAACAGAATTTGGATTCCATAAAGAAAGATAAAGACTTTCTTTATGGAATCCAAATTGTGTCTTCTACACAACAGTCTCTCCTTTCCAAGTCATTTAATTATTTAAGTGACAATAAAATTGAAGCCTGGCTATGCTAAGTGGCTTGAACAAGGTGAAGTGACCTTTTCAAGGCAGAACCTGGATTATAACTTACTTTAAAGAGAAAAAATTCCTGAAAATAAAGGAAAGTTTTTAGATTCAATATCTTACCAATAAATTATTTTAATTGGTTGATTTCATCTCTATCTTAACTGAAATTGCAATTTTGTACCTTTATGATGCTAGGAAAATCAGTAAATATGCAGTTATACACATGCTTAATGTGTTGTTTTTCCTTCTCTTGATGTATAAGGACAGTTCTTGATTGGAAGAGAACTGAATGGTGTAATTACAAAATGAACTCTACATTGTTGTTGTTGTTGTAGGTGCCATCAAGTCAGCACTGACTCATAGCAACCCTATGCACAACAGAATGAAACACTGCCCAATCCTGCACCAACCTCACAATAGTTTCTATGTTTGAGCCCATGGTTCTGCTGCCACTATGCGAATCCATCTTGTTGGGGCCTTCCACTTTTTCTCTGACCCTCCAATTTACCAAACATGATATCTTTCTCCAGGGACTGGTCCCTCCTGATAATATGTGCAAAGTATGAGAGACGAAGTCTAGCCATCCTGACTTCCATGGAGCATTCTGGCTTAATTTCTTCCAACACAGATATGTTTGTTCTTTTGGCAGTCCATGGTACTTTTAATATTCTCCTCCAACATCTTCCTTATTCACTGTCAACTTTCACATGCGTGTGAGATTATTGAAAATACTATGACTTGGGTCAGGCAAACCTTAGTTCTCTAACTGACATCTTTGCTCTTGAACATTTTAAAGAGGTCTTGTGCAACAGATTTGCCTAATGCAATACTTTAATTTCTTGACTAGTGCTTCCATGAGTGTTGATGGTTGATCCAGAGCTCTAAATAAGTAGTTTTAAGGATGAGAAAAGTTGGAAGTCATGGCACTGCTTCACAGATGGTTTAAGTTTTAACTCTGGGTCAGTTTTAATGGTTCATCTGAGGTCTAATTAATCCATATGTCATTGGCTTTAATAGCCATGTTTATTCAATTTGAAGAAAACTTTCCGAACTCTTCCTAATCAGGTAATACATTATGAATAGATGGTTCTTTGCTAGAGAAAATCCTTGTTTTTATTTAAAATAATAATAAAAAGAAAGTCACACTGTTGGGAATCACCATGAATGATCATAAATTTGGTTTATCAAAACTATCATGTGTTCTTTGGTGACAAGTATACTGTTTTGTTTCATTTGCACTTTACCAGAGCTGTCCATTTATACACCAGGATACAAACCTACCACCTCTTATGTTAAAACAAATATCACATTGCTTAGCATGATACATTTTGGATGTTAGCCACTTTCAGAGAGGTATCCTTAAATATTAAACTAAGGTAATCTAAATAAAATTTCAATATGAGAAAATATGGCAGAATTTAAAAATAATACTCTACACATTAGCCATCACTTGCTCACTCTTGTTTCCTTAACACTGTTTTAAAGTTATGTATGTGTGGCTTTAACAAACTTATGCTTAGAGACCCATAAACACTAAAAAGCAGCCTCCATGACAATTTTCATGTGATTCAGAGCACTGAAAGGGGACACTGTTTTGCTCCAATTCTTTATTGCTATCCTTAAAACTTGACTTCTGACTTTTTTTTCTTCTTCCGGAGAGAACACACAAGCTATAGTTTGAGTCAGTAGTAACCCTGAGCATTTTTATTAATGTTTGCTTAGTAACAGCCTGATTCTTGTATGGTTGCTTTATCCACAGTTCAATGTGTATCAGCAATTTCCTGTTCACCGTCTGGGAAAGCCAGATGCAATGCTTATGAGAAGAAGCACCAAAGTTCCATCTCTGCTTCATTACTTCAGATGTAGTCAAAGAAGTCAACCTATGGTGTGTTCTGGGCTATGGTATGGTTGAGCTATTCAGGGCCTGGACACAAACGTAATTATTCCACTTATCTCCATGTCAGATACTGTTTTATCAAGTTTAATAATGGGTTCAAGGAGTCCTGTTGGTAACTGCTCACTGAAAGGTTGGCAGTTTGAACCCTGCAACCTCTCTCATGGGGAAAAAAATGTGGCAGTCTGTTTCCATAAAGATTACAGCCTTTTAAACCTTATGGTGGTGGTGGTTATGTGCCATGGAGTCGGTCTCGACTCATAGCGACCTGTATAGGGTTTCCGAGGCTGTAAATCTTTACGGGAGCAGAAAGCCTCATCTTTCTCCCGCGGAACAGCTGGTAGTTTCGAACTGCTGACCTTGAGGTTCACAGCCCGATTCGTAACCACTACACTACCAGAGCTCCTTATTGGACCATTCTATTTTATGCTATGGAGTCACTATGTGTCAGAATTGACTTAACAACAACAGATTTTATATTGGTTCAAGTTGATAAATCATAATTTAAAAATTAAGGCTAATATTCTTTCATCTGTGACCATATAATTTCTTGCTACAAGTTTTGTAAGGAGACAGTGCTCAGCCCCAGGAGCCCCCTTGTGCACAGAAATAGCATTTAATGGTTGTTGTTGTTGTTAAATGCTGTTCAACCTGTTCCGACGGATAGCAACCCTGTATAGGGTTTCCGAGGAGCTACTGGTGAGCTTAAACCACCAACTTTGAGGTTCAAACTGATCTTGCAGTCCAGCACATTAACCTACAGTGTCAGGGAATCTGGAAGCAGACTGACTGCTGGCATTTAAACTCCAGCTCTGCTTTTTCCTGGGACTTAATTTTGAACAAGTTATTTATCCTTCTGTGCCTTGGTTCCCCTAGGGTTCTTACAACGATTAAATGGGTTGCTACATACTACTTCTTAGAAGAGTGCTTAGGACTTCGTAAGCAGTATTTATGTTTTAGATATTTACTTTTAGCGATTTCTGTGGAGTTCTGGTAGCATACTGGTTGAGTCGGCTGCTAACCTCAACGTCAGCAGTTCGAAAATTCCAACCTTTCCGCAGGAGAAAATTGAGATTTGTTTTGCTCCTATAAAGATCTACAGCCTCGGACCCTATGCGGGGTCACTATGAGTTAGAATCCACTCCACCATACACCACCACCACCGTTATTTCTATTTGAAAACGTTTACACTAACTGTTCCTTCTGTCTGGAATATTCTCCCAGACATTCGCATGGCATGTTCTCTCACTTTAGCAAGGTCTACATCCATATGGAGTCCTGGTGTGGTGCTGTGGGTTAATGCGCTGGACTGCAAAGTTGTTTTGAACCTCAAGGTCGATGGTTCAAGCTTACCATCCGCTCCTCAGAAACCCTATACCAGGTTGCTATGGGTCGGAACTTAACAACAAATTTGATCCTTCTTACTGTTTCTGTAAAATGAATGTAATCTCAGTGAAGCCTTTTGTGTAGCCCTGCATAGTGCGGTAGAACATGCTCTGGACTGCTAACTGCAACTTCGGCAGTTCAAACTCATCAGCTGCTCCTCAGAAACCATAGGGTCGCTAAGAGTTGAAACTGACTAGACAGCACACGGCATCAACAGCATATCTCTAAAGTCTACAGCAGTGTCTGTTATATACGTCGTCGTTGTTGTTAAGTGTTGTCATATTGGTTCCTACTTACAGAGGCCCTGCATAGGGTTTCTGAGGCTTTGTATCTTCACGGAGCAGAAAGCCTGGTCTTTCTCCCGCAGAGCCCCTGATGGGCTCAAGGCTCGGACCTTGTGGTTTGCAGTCCAGTGCATAATGTATGGAGCCACTGTGCTCCCAAATACATAATAGGTATGCAATAGGTATTTGATGTTGTTGTTGTTGTTAAGTGCCGTCGAGTAGCTTCTGACCCATAGAGACCCTGTATAGGGCTTCCAAGGAACAGCTGGTGAATTTGAACCACTGACTTTGCAGTTCAAATGACTTTGCAGTCTGACACATTAGCCCACAGTGCCACACCAGGACTCCAAGTATTTGATAAATGAATTAATAAATTATTAAAAAGATATTTACATTAGAATGCATTTCAATAGCTACATGGATCCTTCCATCAGAACTTCCTAGAATACAAAATAATCATAATTATCCCACTATTAATCAGATCCTACTTTTAGGTTATGCTTTTAATACATTGAAAAACATTAAGTTTATATCTAACATCTAAGAATGGCTATAGTAATACACAACATAAGCTGAATCTTTTAGTTTAATTTTTCAAAGTTAATTTTGTTTTTAATATCCACAAAATTTAGTCTGTACTTGAAGTAGGAAAAGAAAAATGGTACAGGTTTAAAGATTTAAAACACAAGATGATAATTCTTTATTATTGGAAGAGAAAAACAATCATAATTTTAAGTAGTAATCAGTATGTATTTTTTCCATATTACTATTAAAGATATGTTAAAGATATTCACATTGAAATGTGAATAACTCATGAGAGAATTGTTTCTAAACTTTGTTTTGCTTTGGACCATACCACAGGCTTTTGAATATTCATAGGCTTTTTAATTTCAGTAAGTTAAGTAAAAGCGGAGATGTCAGAAAAATGGAAAACATCCTAACCCAACTAGAATTGCACTTGCTTTGATATTGTTATTTCAATATTTTCAAATGAAAATAAATTGACTTTGCCTTTTGAAATCTCATTTAAGTAGAGACTGGCAGCCTATAAAGATCAAACAATCAATGTTTCTTGTTTCTTCAGCCTTTATCATGTGCCAATGTATTTAACATTAAGCAGGATTGAAACAAAAAGCACAGAAGCAAAGTCATGTTTTTGAAAAGTTGATAGTCTGCTTGGAGAAATAAGACAAAAACACAGTAAGAATTTAATACAGATCAGTACATCATTGTTGTTGTTAGGTGCTGTCAAGCTGGCTCGACACATTAGAGACCCCTATGCACAAGAAACACTGACCGATCCTGTGCCATCCTCACAATTGTAGTTATGTTTGAACATATTGTTACTGTCACGGTGTCAGTCCACCTTACTGAGGGTCTTCCACTTTACCAAGCGTGATGGCCTTTACTGGTCCCTCCAGACAACATGTGTAAAGTATGAAAGATGAAGTCTAACTATCCTCACTTCTAATGAGCATCCTGGCTGTACCTCTTCCAAGACGGATTTGTTTGCTCTTCTGGCATTCCATGGTACTTTTAATATTCTTCTCCAACACCATCATAAAAATGCATCGATTCTTTTACAGTTTTCCTTATTCCTTGTTTAACTTTCACATGCATATTGAAAATGCCATGGCTTGGGTCTGGTGCACATTAGTCTTCAAAGTAACATCTTTTTTCTTGAACACTTTCAAGAGGTTTTATGCAGCAAATTTGCCTAATGAAAGACATCATTTGATTTCTTGACTATTGGTTCCATGAGAGTTGATAGTAGCTGTAAGCAAAATGAGGTGTTTGACAACTTCAATCTTTTCTGCATTTATGATGATGTTATTCATTGGTCTCATGGTGAGGATTTTTGTTTTCTTTACATTGAGGTGCAATCCATACTGAAAGCTGTAGCCTTTGACCTTGGTCAGTAAAATTTTCAAGTCCACTTCCCACAGCAAAGCTATATCATCTGCATACTGTGGGTTGTTAATGAGTCTTCTCTATGGCACCCAACAACAACAACGAATCTTCCTCCATTCCTGATGCCACATTCTTTTTCACATTGTTGCTGTTGTTAGGGTAAGTCAAGATGGTTCTGACCCACAGTGGCTCTATGTGCAACAAAATGCAACACCACCCAGTGCTGCACCATTCCCACAAATGCTGCTACACTTGAGTCCATTGTTGCTGCCACTGTGCCAAACCATCTTGTGGTGTGTCTCCCTCTTTTCCATTGACCTTCCACTTGAACAAACATGATGTCTTTTTCTGGGGACTGGTCCCTCCTGAAAAAATGTCCAAAGTATGAGAGAAAAAGCCTGGCCATCCTGGCTTTTCTAAGGAGTATTCTGGATGTACTTCTTCCAACACAGATTTGTTTGTTCTTCTGACAGTTTAGTCCATGGTACCTTTAATATTCTTCTCCAATACCATAACTAAAATGCATCAGTTCTTCTATGGTCTTCTTTATTTGTTGTCCAAGTTTTACATGCATATGAGGCTATTGAAAATGCTATGGCTTGCAAAATAGGTGCACCTTAGTCCTCAAACGGACATCTTTGCTCTTTAACACCTTTAAAGAGGTTTTGTACAGCTGATTTATCTAATACAATATGCCATTTGAAATCATGACTGCTGCTTCCATGAGTGTTAAGTATGGATCTAAGCAAAATGAAGTCTTTGAGAACTTCAATCTTTTCTCTGTTGATAAGAATGTTGTTTATTGGTCCAGTAGTGAGGATTTTTGTTTCCTTTACATTAAGGTGCAATGCATACCTCAGGCTGTGGTCTTTATCAGTAAGTATTTTAAGTCCTGGTGTGGCACTGTAGGATAAGCACTGGATCGCAAGATCGATTTGAAATGCAAGGTTGGCAGTTCAAACTCACCAGCCGTTCCTTGGAAATGCTATATAGGGTCACTGTGAAGCAAAACAGACTCAAAGGCACTTAACAACAAAGAGCAAATACTATGCATTATTAATTTCGAGTCCTGGTGTGGCACTTCGGGATAATGCACTAGACTGCAAGGTCAGTTTGAGCCACAAGGTTGGCAGTTCAAACCCACCAACTGCTCCTCAGAAACCCTATACAGGGTCACTGTGAGTTGGAACTGACTCAATGGCACTTAACAACAACAAGTTTTCACTAAGCAAGGTTGTGTCATCTGAATATTGCTGGTTTTTATGAGTCTTCTCCCAATCTTAATGCCATGTTCTTCTTCATATAATCTGACTTCTTGAATTATTTGCTCTGTATGCAGAATGAATACATATGATGAAAAAATATAACCCTGGCACACACTTTTCCTGATTTTAAATCATTCAGTGTCCCCTTGTTCTATTCCAATGATTGCCCCTTGGTCTATGTACAGGTTTCTCATGAACACAATAAAGTTTTTTTTTGAATACTCTTTCTCTGGAATGCTGTCCATAAATTGCTATGATCCACACAATCGAAAGCTTTTGCATCAACAGCAATGCTATCCCTCATTATACACTCACATCTGAATTTAGCTTAAGCCTCTGGCAATTTCCTGTCAATGTACTGTTGTAGCCATTTTTGGATTATCTTTTGCAAAATTTTACTTGCATGTGTTATTAATGATCTTGTCTGATGATTTCTGCATTCCACGGAGTCACCTCTCATTGGAATGGGCATAAATATGGATCTCTTGTAATCAGCTGGCCAAGAACTTGTCTTCCAAATTTCTTGGCATAGATGAGTTCCTTCAGTACTGCACCCATTTGCTGAAAGATTTCAATCTGTAATCCATCAAATCCTCAAGCCTTCTTTGCCAATGCCTTCAGTGCACATCGGACTTCTTATTTCATTACCATTGGCTCTTGAACATATACTACATCCTGAAATGGTTAAACATCGACCATTTCTTTTTTGTACAGTGACTCTGTGTATTTCTTTCATCTTCTTTTGATGCTTTCTGCAACATTCAATATTTTGCCCCAAGGATCTGTCAGTATTTCAAGTTTAGGCTTGAATTTGTTCCTCAGTTCTTTGAACTTGAAAAATGTTGAGCTTGTTCTTTCCTTTTGTTTTCCTAACTCCAGATTTGACTTTGTCTTCTCAAGCTGTTTGAAATTTTCTGTTCAGCTTTAACATCTCTCAGCTGGAAAATATGCTTCAGAATCTCTTCTGACATTCATTTGGGTCTTTTCTTTCTTAGTTGTCTTCTTAATGACCTTTTCTTTCTTCATGTATTATGTTCTTTACCTTTTAAAAATCTCATTTAACTATAGAATTGTTGGTGTTATGTACCCTTGAGTTGGTTATGATTTATAGTGACCCTGTCTGTATAGGGTTTCTGATGAACTGCTGGTGGATTTGAACAGTCGACCTGGAAGCCCATAAATACCATATAAGTACATGATTAGTGTTTCAGAAATTCAGATAAATGAAGGACCGGGGTGGTAGAAATGGCCAGAGAACTTGATTAGAAGATGATGCTTTAGCAGATATTAACAGAAGGAGCAACATTTCACTAGTAAAGTGACAGGAGGCAAGAATATTTCATGTCATGTATAAAACATAGCCTGAGTAAAGATTAAAATGGACACAAGAGAGGCCAGAGCAGATAGTTTGCATAAGAGATCATCAGAGTATCTGAACATATGTCATCAGTTGATAGACACTTTATGAATTTAAGTATCCTCTTTCTCTGACTGGATTCCTACACCTGTCTTTTCAAGTTTTTTTTGTTTTTGCTTTTGTTTTTCTTGTTGGGTGCTATTGAGTTAGTCCCAACTTATATCAATCCAATGCACAACAGAATAAAACATTTCCCGGACCGTTAGCATTTTCACAATAGTACTTAAGTTTTAATCAATTGTTGCATCATTGTGCCAATCCTTCATATTGAGGGTCTTCCATTTTTCATAGATCCTCTACTTTTCCAAGCATAAAGTCCTTACTCAGTGACTGGTCCCTCTTGATAACATGTCAAAAGTACATGAGGCAAAGTCCCACCATCCTCACTTTTAAGGAACATTATGGTTATACTAGATATCTACTTCAGTAAGTTGGCAAGTATTTAACTTCAAAAAAGATGTCATATATTTGCACTCATTATGTTTAGTTAGAGGTCTTTAGTTTAGAAATAAAACAAATCCTCCCAATTTAAATCTATAAAAGGAGATCATCTTCCATGGATCCAATAAGAATCCTCTCTCTGATTAAATAATAACAAATTCAGAAGACCTACCTTAGACTTGATTAATAAAAAGTTGGTGACCATGGTAGAATGAAAATAGCACTGACCTGGGATGTCAAAGATCTGGGTTTGAGCTCCAGTTTCACATCTAGAAACTGTGAACAAGTTTCTTAGTCAAATTGTTCTTATTTATAGAAGAGGGGTAACAATATCTTCTCTGCATATCTAAAACAGTAGATAATATGTGTGAAACAGCCTTGTAATACATGACACACTCTGAAAGAATAAAGTTGTAAGATAATATCACTAACACATTTTGTTGCTTCTTAAAAACCTTTGTTGTTATTGTTAAGTGCCGTCGAGTCGGTTCCGACCCATAGCGACCCTGTACAGGGTTTCCGAGGGTGTAAATCTTTACTGGAGTAGAAAGCCTCATCTTTCTTCCTCGGAGCGGCTGGTAGTTTCGAACCGCTGACCTTAAGGTTTGCAGCCCGATTCGTAACCACTACGCTACCAGAGCTTAAAAACCTTATATGAACAAAAATGTCAATCCCTGAAATTCATTGATCTTGTCAAATTTAGGCTGTTTATTTTGAATAATAACAACAGCTATCAAATTTTGTAAATGCTATGATTCATGAAATCTAATTATAAAGCAATATAGCTAATATGTAAGAATTCATTACATACTCACTATCATTGCTATGTTTGAACCCATTGTTGCAGCCACTGTGTCACCCTATCTTGTCAAGGATCTTCCTCTTTTTTGTTGACCTTCTACTTTACGGAGCATGATATCCTTCTCTAGGGACTGGTCCCACTTGATAACACATCCACATACATGAGACACAGTCTTGTCATCCTCTCTTTTAAAGAGAATCTTGGTTGCACTTATTCCAAAGCAAATTTGCTCATTCTTTTGGCAGTCTGTGCTAGATTTAATACTCTTTGCCAACATCATAGTTTAAATACATCAATTCTCCTTAGGTCTTCCTTATTCATTTTCCAGCTTTTGTATGCACATGCAAATAAAATTTTGTTAAAAATAATTCAAAAATGGCTGTAACAGTACATTGACATGGTACTGCCAAAGCTTCAAACTGGTTTCAGATGAGAATGTGGGACAAGGGATATCATTGCTGATGTTAGAAAGATCTTGGCTGAAAGAAGAGAGTACCAGAAAGATGTTTACCCATTCTTTATTGATTATGCAAAGACTTTTGACTGTGTAGATCATAATAAACTATAGACAACATTGCAGAGATTGGGTATTCCAGAACGCTTCCTTGTGCATATGAGGAACTTGTATATCAAGAGCTAGTCATTTGAACATAACAAGGAGATGCTGAATGGTTTAAAATCAGGACAGGTGTGTGCCAAAGTTGTAGTCTTTCACCATCCTTATTCAAACTATTCCGATCAAATAATTCCAAAAGCTGGATTATATGAAGGAAAACATGGCATCGAGTTTGGAGGAAGACTCATGAACAGCCTTTGACATACAGATGATATAACCTTGCTTGCTAAAAGTGAAGATGACTTAAAATATTTACTAATGAAGATCAAAGACCACAGTGTAGGTTACACCTCAATGAAAAGAACCTCAAAAATACCACTGGACCAATTAAAAAAATCATGATAAATGGAGAAAAGATTGAAGTTTACAAAGACTTCATTTTGTTTGCATCCACTGTTAATACTCTTGGAAGCAGCAGTTAAGAAATCAAGCAGTGTATTGCATTAGGCAAAATTACTGCACAAGACCTCTGTTAAGTGTTCAAGAACAAAGATATCAGTTTGAGGACCCAAGCTATGGTATTTTCAATAGCTTCATCTGCTTTTGAAAGTTGGACAATAAATAAGGAAGACCACAGAAGAAGTGATGCATTTGAGTTATTGTGTTAGTGAACAACACTGAAATTACCATAGACTGCAAAACAAATATGTGTTGGAAGCAGTATAGTGAGAATACTCCTTAGAGCAAGATATCTTGATCAGCACTGGGCTGCGAATCACATAGTCTGTAGTTCAAATCCACCAGCTGCTCCTTGGACAACCTATACAGCATCACTATGAGTCAGAACTGATTCAACAGCACTTATTAACAACAACAAATCAGGAGGGACCAGTCCCCAGAGAAGGACAACATGCTTGGCAAAGTAGAGGGTCAGTGAAAAAGAGGAAGGCCCCCAATGAGATGGGTTGGCACAGTGGCAGCAGCAGTATGTTCAAGCAGCAATAGTCCCAAACGATTGTGAGGATGGCACACAACTGGGCAGTGTTTCATTCTTTTGTGTGCATAAGGTCGTTCTGAGTTGGCACCTAACAAGTCAGTTGAAAATATCATGGTTTGGGTCAGTCATACCGTAGTCCCAAGGTGACACCTTTGCTTTTTAATACTTTAAAGAGGTCTTTTGCAGCAGATTTGTCCAAAGCAATACAGCATTTGATTTCTTGACTGCTGCTACCATGGACTTTAATTATGCATGCAAGTAAAGTGAAAATTTTGATGACTGCAATTTATCATAATATTGCTTATTGGTCCTGTTGTGAGGATTGTAGTTTTCTTTATGTTGAGCTGTGATCCATACTGAAGGCTGCATCCTTTAATTTTCATCATTAAGTGCTTCAAGCTCTCTTCAGTTTCAACAGGCAAGTTGTTCTTGTTGATGGTGGTGCTGTGCTGTGGAGTTGGTTCAGGCTCATAGCGACCCTGCATAGGGTTTCTGAGGCTGTAAATCTTTACAGGAGCAGAAAGCCTCATCTTTCTCTCATCAAACAGTGGGTAGTTTTGAACTGTTGACCTTGAAGTTAACAGCCCAACTCATAACCGCTACGCTACCAGAGCTCCTTAGCAAGCAAGGTACGTATCTGTTTATAGCAAGTTGTTAATGAGTCTTCCTTTAATCATGATGCCATGTTCTTCTTCATGTAGTCCAGTTTCTTAGATTATTTGCTTAGCATATAGATTGAAAAGTATGGTGAAAGGAAACAATCCTGACACACACCTTTACTGATTTTAAACAACATCATGTCCCTTTACCCTGTTAAGGGTATGTTGTCTATGTACAGGTTCTGCATGAGTACAATTAGTTTATAATTCTGATTCTTCACAATGTTATCCATAATTTGCTGAGATCCCCACAGTAAAATGCCTTTGCTTAGTCAGTAAGACAAAAGTTCACATACTTCTGGTATTCTGTGCTTGCAGCCAAGATTCTCCTAACATCAACAGTGATGTATATCCTTTCACATCCGTTTTTGACTCTGGTTTAAATTTCTGCCAGTTCACTGCACCAGGTTTTGAATTATCTTTAATAGTTAACTTTTAAAAATATTATTGATATTATTCAATAATTTCCATGTTCCGCAGGATCACTTTTCATTGGAATAGGCACATACATGTATCTCTTTCAGTTGGTTGGCCAGGTAGCTGTCTTCCATATTTCTTTCTATAGATGAGTGAACCTTTCCAGTATTGCATCTGTTTGTTGAAGCATATTGATTGGTATTCCATAAATTTCTGGAGTCTTGTTTTTCACAATCTTGGACTTCTTCCTTCAATACCATCAATTATAGATCATAAGTTACTACATGAAATGACTGAATGTACCAATTCTTATTGGCACCGTCACTCTGTGCATTCCTTCCATCTTCTTTTGATGCTTCCTTTGTCACTCATTTTTTTCTAATATACCCTTGTAATATTAGAAAACCCTGTGTTTCAGGCTGAGGATTGAATTTTTTCTTCAGTTCTTTTATCTAGGTGCTAGACAGAGTCTTCTTTTTTAGTTTTCTAACTCTTGGTCTTTGCAATTCTTGTTATAATAATTTGCTTGTTTTCTAGAGTCACCCCTTGAAATCTTCTGCTCAACGTTTTTATGTCAACGTCTCTTCTATTCACTTTAGCTACTTTATGTTTCAGAGGCTCTTGAAATCTATTTTGGTCTTTCATTCTTTCTTGTGTTTTTAATGACCATTTGCTTTCTTCATGTATGATGTGCTAGTTTGTCATCTCACAACTCATCTGGTGTTCTGTCATTAATATTTAATGTATTAAATCTGGTCTTGTGAAGGTCTCTAAATTTAGGTAGAATAAACTCAAGATTGTACTTTGACCTTCATAGACTTATTTTAATTTTCTTCAGCTTCAACTTGAACTTTCCTATGAGCAATTGATGGCCTGGTCTGTTCCTCAGTCAACCTAGGTCTTGTTTTGGTTGATGATTTGAATATCTTCATTGTTTTTTTTTTTTTTTTTTTTTTTCCACACCACTTGATTCCCATGTATTTCATCCAGTGAGTTACATGTTTACAGTTACCATTTATGTTGTTTCAAAAAAAATTCAATTAATAAGTAATTGCTCTTGAAAAATTCTATCATGGATATGTCGTTGTTAAGTGCTGTTGAGTCGGTTCCAACCCACAGCAACCCTGTATAGGATTTCTGAGGAGTGGCTGGTAAGTTTGAACTGCCAATCTTTCAGTCCAGTTCTTACACTACAGTGCCACACCAGGACTCCCAACTATACATTTAGTTTCATTTTCATCACCAAGGATATATCTTCTAACTATCTTCTAACTACTGATCTTACTTCTTTGTTTCCAGCCTTTGAATTCCAGTCACCAATAACTATCAGTGCATCTTGATCACATGTTTGATCAATTTCAGAATGCAGAAGCTGGTAAAACTTTTCAATTTCTTTATTTTGTCATTACTTGTTGCTGTGGATCTTCCTTGTAAGTGTATAGATACCATCTTATCACTGACAGCATTGTATTTCAGGAGATACCTTGAAATGGTCTTTTTGATGATGAAAGTGGCACAATTCCTCATCAAATTATCATTTCCAGTACAGCAGACCATATCATTGTCTGATTCTCAGTTGTCAAATACCAGTTCATTGCAGCACACTAATACCTAGGATATCAATCTTCAAGCGTTTTGTTTAATTTTTTATGACTTCCAATTTTCCTTCCAAATTTCATACCTCATATATTCCACATTCTGGTGATTAATTGATGTTTGAAGCTGTTTCTTCTTATTTTGAATCATGTCAAATCAGCAAATGAAGGTCCTGAAAACTTTCTTTCATCCACGTCGTTAAGGTCAACCCTAAGGAGCAGCTCTTCTCCAGTCAAATTTGAGTACTTTCCGCCTTTAGGGGTCATTTTCTAGCAGTAGATCAGACAGTGTTCTGCTGCGATTCATAAAGTTTTCACCTGTCAGTTTTTTCAGAAGTAGATCATCAGGTCCCTCTTTCCACTTGTTTGGTCCACAATATTCACTGAAATTTGTCCATCATGAATGATCCTGCTTGTATTTAAAACATGAGTGGCATAGCTTCCAGGATCACAGCAACTCGCACACCTCTGTATAACAAACTAATAGACGAAACAGTGGTGGATGGAATTGTCAGCATTGCTAATTTTATTCCATTAGAGCTATCATTCCTACAGCCAGGACTTGCTAAGATACAACTTACATATACACATGAAGATGTGATACTGTATACATGACAGATTCTTCTTTCTTTCCCTGCACCTTTTCACCTCTGCTAACTAATCATTGTTTCTGGCCCCATAGGACTGGAATATAGAGAGGGAGGAAAGACAAGGGAGCCAAGAGAATATCAGCATATTTAATTAACTAATAATGTCTTAAGTTGTCTACCATTTGCGGCTAATTGCTTAATATTACTTTTTTTTTTTTTTAATTTAAGGTTTTTATTGTGGATTGAGTGAAAGTTTACAGGGCATATCATCAGTTTCACATTCAACAATTCATATAACTTGTTTCATTACATTGATTATAATTCCCTCCATATACCATCAGTTAAAAGTATTTCTCT
>NW_006408854.1:1706758-1726797 GCF_000296735.1 Chrysochloris asiatica
TTGTGATACAATAGTGAATAATTGTTATCAGGACTGATTGTGAGGGTCAGAAATGTAAAGGTAGACATTTTATAGCAAGAGGGGGTGTGATTCACTTTTCAATCCAGGAGCGGAGGTTCCTGGGACCATCGAAGGAGAAGAGCAGAGAGCAGGACCCTGCCCAGAGAAGCAGTGATGTCTGTAATGGAGTCAGAGATGATGACTTGGAGTGATGGAGCAGCTGGAGATTTTGGATCCAGAGAGGGAGAGCAACTGTGTGCTGAAGACCTGGGGGGTATGAGGGAAGGATTGCATGGAGGGGATTGTAACCATGGCAATGAGACGATATATGATAGAATGAATGTAAAACTAATGTTCTCACATGTAAACTATCACATAATTCACAATAAAACATTTAAGAAAAAAAACTGGAAAAAAAAAAAGAAAGAAAGCTGATTTTTTGTTACAATAATAACCTCATTATGTTTGGCTTATATAAAAAAGATTGAAGACCACACTAAACACTTTACCTTGCCACTGACTAAGAAGTACTAGTGATTTTATTTGACTAGTATCTTGGCATAGTTTGTTTAATAATGATTACACATAACCTATAGAACTTTCTGGCTTTTCTTTCTTGATCCTTTTTTTTTTGTCAGTTTAATGTCAAGGAAGGGATCCAAGTCTTCTACTTGGATCTCTAAGCAAACAAATGTTAACATCACTGTTTCTGCAGTGAATTTTTATGAGGTTTGAAGAAACACAGTCTCTTAATCTCCTAATGCTGCTGTAACACTAATTTCATAAGTGGGTCGTTAAAAGAACAGAAATGGATTCTCTCAAAGTTCTAGAGGTATCTCACCTGTATCCATTCTTTGCTTGTAGATAGCCCGTGGCAGCCCTTGGTTCTTGGCCATCTTCACATGGCATTCCCAGTATGATAACCTCTGTGTTTAATCTGTGCTTCTTATAACTCAGAAGTGATTGTCTCATTAACAGAATAGAGAAAACTCTATTTCCAAAAGGATTGTATTCACAGTTATAGGAGTTACAATTTCAACACATATTTCTGAAGTACACAATTCAGTCTGTAACAGCAGTTACAAAGGAGTTTTCACTTCCATTGCCATCAAGTCAGTGTTCACTGATAGTGGCCCTATCGGAAAAAATAGAACTGCCCCGTAGGGAAGGAAATCTTTACAGAAGCAGACTGCCATGTCTTTTCATTCACAGAGCATCTGGTGTGTTCAAACCATCAACCTTTGAGTTAAAAGCAGACTGCTTAATCACTGTGCCACCAGGAGTCCTTGCATCTTATAAAAGAAAATGGATATTTTCAGGGGGTCATGAATTACTTTACCTCTACTGTGCTCCCTTAGCCCCACTTTATCTACCCAGCTTTGCTATCATGGGTCATACCTTGCCCATTTCATTCAGTTAAAGGTGCCTAAGAAGGAAGTAGTGGTTTAATAACTGCCTCCTTTCTAATGAAGCTATGATTTCTGGATTATCTGGAGGTTTTTGTTGTTGTTGTTTTAAATTCTTATTTAGTAGCTCTCTTGGGCTTTCCTAAATAATTATCTCCATATAGACTGTATTGAAGGGGTTATGTAACAATGTGCCTCTCTTTCCCTCTAGTTCCTTCTCTTAAAGTTAATAAAATACAGAGGCATTTTATCTTTGGACCAATCAAGACTCTATTTTAATTTCATGTGATTAATAATTCTGAGTGCCCTCCCCCTGAAGTCACCAACTAAAGCACATTCACAAATCCTTGACCTTGAAAGTTTTATAGCCCCAGAGGAACCAAGATTAATCATAATTATGTTATCTTCCTGAAAATCTTAAACCATGTTTCCCTTTTTAAGAGCACAGATGATTCCTGGACCAACAGGAAACAAAGCTGAGAAAATTTTTGAGCATTGCCCTTTCCTTGCCATTGTGTGGGAAAAGGAGCGTAGCTCTCAAGACTGTCCAATTTATTTTCATATCAGGTCATTTAAGTAACACACGTTAACCTCAATTCTTGTCTTATTTCTTTCTTAGCAAACACGATTTCATCATCCAGCTCCCCTGCACAGTTGCTTACTCCTTCCTTTGAACACTCGCCACAGTCCAGGTGGCCTTGTTATCACACTTAACACATTGTATTAAGATTTGGCATGAGCCTCTGCTCTGCAAGATTGATCCCCCCAGGTCAGGAGGCACATCTTATTTATCACTGTATGCTTACAGCATTGCAAATAGCATGCACATAGTTGTTGCTTTAGAAATGCATGCTAAGCAGTCATGTGGAAATCAGGACTGGATTGTCCATGAATATAATGTCAGGAACATCGTCCATTACATGTTGCAGTCATCAAGCTGCTTTCTTATTGGAAAGAAGTGTGCTTCTCTTGGACTACTGTGTATGTGTGTTTGTGTGTCTTAAACAGCTACTGGAGAGAACACACTTGATTGAATGTATAGGCTATTTTTAGAAAATAGCACAGTGGTTAGCTTCCTTATTTTTCTTTGCCTAATTTCGTTCATTTTACCATTTGTAGAGTATGTGTCTTTATAAGATATCTAAAACACCTTTAGGGATACCAATTGAGCTATAGAATTTTGTAGAAATAATAAGGGAGTATAAGGAACATCTAGGACATCTTTGTTGAATATTTAATAAAACTGCCTCAACTTCTAAAGATTTCCTTCCTTCCTTCCATGCTTCTTTCTTTCTTTCTTCCCCTCTTTCAGAAATGCAATAATATAACTATGAAAATAGCTGTTTAGTGTAAAGTGGAGAAGACCACTGATTGAGATTGTGTGTACTCCCCATACCCTTCAAAACAGCATCCACAGAGTAACATATCTCTGAATGTTCATGTAATCTATATCCCAGCATGAAAACAGAATTATTAACTGATCTTTCTGTGGTTTTAAATCCATTATATACTTTAGACAATTTGGGGTTACCTTGACAGAATCAAATTGGTTTTGAAAACACTATTTCTTTCAGTTGGCTTAATGTTGACACAGAGCTTTTATATTAAGTTTCTACTATGGTTGCTATGAAGAAGTACAGGTAGTATAGCGGATTATGAGGTGGGTTGCTAACCACAAGGTCAGCAGTTCGAGTCTACCAATTGTGTTGCAGGAGAAAGATGAGGCTTTCTGCTCCCATAAAGATTTACAACTTAAAAACCCTATGGTGGTTGTTGTGTGCTGTGGAGTCGGAACCGACTCTTAACGACCCTGTATAGGGTTTCCAAGGCTGTAAATCTTTACTGGAGCAGAGCACCTCATCTTTCTCCTGCGGAACAGCTGATAGTTTCGAACTGCTGACCTTAAGGTTCACAGCCCGATTCGTAACCACTATGCTACCAGAGCTCCTTTTTAGAAACCCTATGCAAGGTCATTATGAATTGAAACCAACTCAGTGGCACATAACCACCATCATCAATGGCTGCTGTGAAGAAAATGTTTGCTCTTTCAAGAAATGATATTAGATATCCAGTTACAAGTTATGATGACTTTATGGATTGAGACCTCTGATAAATCTACTGTTACAAAAAAATCAATGGTATTAAACAAATTTGTAGGTATCATATGAAATGAAATAATGACATTTAGATGCAATTAAATGCCATATATGATTTTTATATATGACTAGGCATGCCAGTGTTTCCACAAAGTAATTAAACCAAGTCTAATGCTAAAGTGAATGATATTAATTTCCCTTTACTGAGCCCTTACCATATGCTAGGCATTGTGCTAAACACTTTAATAGCATTATCTCATTTATTCCTCATAATTGTTGCTGTTGTTGTGTGCCATTGAGTTGGTTCCTACTCATAGTGACATTGTATAGGGTTTCTGAGGAGCAGCTGATGAGTTTGAACCACTGACCTTGCAATTCAAACCTACCTTGAGGTCGAGTACTTATTCTATGGTGTCACCTCATAATATACTTACGGAAAAATAGGTTGTATTCCTGTTTTACAAGTAAGGATCCTGAGGTTCATGAAGTAACGTACTTACCCAAAGTCACACAGCTACTAAGTAGCAGTGCCAGGGTAAAAAGCCAGGCCTGTTTGATTATGAATTCACATCTGTAAGCACTTCCTGTTCTGAGAAATCATCCACATCTTCCCTTCTTCCATTCAGAATGTCCCAGACAGTAGTGGGTTTGATATATTTTCACTGGTAATCAAATTCAATTAGATTGATTAGTTTGTTCTTGGTGAGAGCAGACAGTCAAATCTTGAAGCAGGTGTGTGATTGATTTAGAGGTGCTAGTTTCTTCTGATGCCTCTTCACACACCTGGATAAAAGGCTTCAAAATGAGTATGAGGAACATCCCGATATTTGTTAAGATTTGATCATTGAAAAGTACATGATACTACCCAGATTGCAGGCATACCACACTCCTGAAATGTCAATGTCTTAAAAAAAAATTCCATCTTGTGGCACATGAAACTTTTATTTAAAGAAATAAAGAAAAAAACAAACAAACAAACTAATGTACTATCATGGAGGGACACTTTTGAAGATACTAGCCAACTAGTGCTACAAGAAATTAAGAACTTCAACTGGCAATCTTAAATGAATAGAAGATCATTATTATTTTATTTTTTAATGAGAAGAATTTCAGGAAATTCATGAAGACAATCTTAATTTTTTTAAAGTAAGTTTTGGACTATTTCAAATTTTCATACACATTTGTGAGTTTGCCCATAAATTAATATTACTCTGCTGTTCCCATTTCATTTCACTGCCTTGAAATCCTGTTGTTGAAACTACAGGACTTGAAAATAACAGGAACATCCTGTTGACAAAAATACATTCCTTATGATAAAATATTGACTCAACTGAAGCCAAATATTTTTTTGCAGAAGGGTGGAGGGGGAGAAAAGCATTGCAGAGAGAGAGCTTATAAATGACAGAATGCTATTTGGGAATAGTTTTCCTCTCCTTTCCTTATATCTCTGTTATATGCCTATTATATATATATAACGTATACATTTACCTATATTTTAAAAATATTTACATATATATACACACACATATATATGTAGTCAATTTGATTTCTTTGTATCTCATCCATTGATTGCGAGGTTCTTTTTTAATTGTGAGGTTGACATGGGATGGGGCGGTATTTCATTCTGCTGTGCATAGAATCACTATGATGGTACCTAGCAACAACAACCAGCTGCTCCTTGGAAACCCTATACAGGGTCGCTATGGGTCGGAATCAACTCAACGGCACTTAACAACAACAACAACAAATATAATATGATATCATTAAGCACCGTTTTATAGGAGGAGTGTTGCTGTTGTTGTTAAGTGCCATCAAGTTGGTTCTGACCCCTAGCGACCCTGTATAGGGTTTCTGAGGAACGACTAGTGAGCTTGAGCTACCAACCTTGTAGTTCAAATGGCTTTGCAGTCTGGTGCATTAGCCCACAGCGCCACACCAGGACTCTATAGGAGGAATGAGTGTGGCCTAAGATGCCCATATCATTAATTCTGGTTTTTATGCTCAGAAATATGCAAATTTGGTATTTAGTCCAGTAGCTACATTGCTCCTAGGAATTCATATGCAGAGTTAAACAAGTACTTTGGACACTTCATAAAAAGAGATCTTAGTTTATTAACAGAATGTGGCCTCTGAAAATATTCTAGGTTATTTTTGAGTTTGACTCATGCCTCAGAGTCTCAATTTCAGCACTGACCTAGGAATTTGGACCTTCAGGTTCTGGGTAAGCCTTGAAAGTCCATGGATAGAATTAAGGGGAGGGTGGAATGGCCTCTATGTTTCCTTTATAGTTCTAAGACGCTATGATTTTTTTTTTTTCCACTTGATGAACGATGAAAGTGATGTCATCTTTCTTGTTCAGGTCAATGGGGACATTCATGATTCCCTGCTTTTGAAAAGTCTACCTTAGGAATCCTATAAGAGACAGGTTTCCTAGAAGCTAGAACACTCCATCTTCTAGAAAACCATCATGAATTGTCCTTTCCCCTGTACCCTCTCTTTGGAGATTTTATGATGGAAGAAGAATGGAGCGGAGGGAGATGAGAATGTGATATCCATTAAATCCCTAGAGAAGCCCTTATACCAAAAGCTCAGTCTACTGCTTCAGGGCCAGTATAATATATCAGCCTATGGTAGAGTGATCATGTACTATTGAATTCTTTGAGTTTTACCTGTGTTTTTTAAAATGACCCATAATTAACTTGATTTTCTAATTGGAAATATTCATCTCCTATGCACTAAGAGCTCTGGTAGCGTAGTGGTTACGAATCGGGCTGCGAGCCTTAAGGTCAGTGGTTCGAAACTACCAGCCGCTCCGCGGGAGAAAGATGAGGCTTTCTACTCCCGTAAGGATTTACACCCTCGGAAACCCTGTACAGGGTCGCTATGGGTCGGAACCGACTCGACGGCACTTAACAACAACATGCACTAAGTTGCAACAACAGAGTTTTCAAAGAGCCTGAGTCATAGGGGAAAGCAGCAAAGGGAAAGTTTTCTTCCTTTCCCTCAGAAAGTAGACACAGCAGACCTCTTATTTGAATTATTGAGTCCCAGTAAGCAACTACTGATTAGTAAGGAAACTGAGAGAGAGAAAAAACAAACTGGTTTCAAATCCCAACTCGTCCTAGAAGTAAGTCTTTTCTGATAATTCTAGTTGAAAGATTCCCTTTCTTTGAACTCATAAAGACAGTATTTTCCCTGACACATGAGGAAATTTGATGCATGCTCACACTTCCCTCTCTATTATGTGACATCTTTTTTGTGTGTGTCTTTAAATACAGGTTAAGTCATGTATTATTAGAAAGAGGATTTGGGGGTTGGTGATAGATAATAATCCATGGAAGAAAGATGAGGTTTTATGCTCCTATAAAGATTTACAGACTCAGAAACCTTATACAGGGTTGCTATGAGTTGGAACCCACAGTACATAACCATCACTACCAATAGATGATAATAATAATTTGTTGTTTTGTTGCTATTAAGTGCTGTCAAGTTGGCTCCAACTCATAGCGACCCTGTATATGGTTTCCAAAGAGTGACTGGTGATCTTGAACTGCTGATCTTGCAGTTCAAACCAACTTTGCATTCCAGTACATTAACCCACAGTACCACACCACACCTACCTACTTATCTGACTGGATGTCCATACCTACATCCTGTCAGACTCTTATCAAAGAGCTTAACATGAATTTCATTGGGTTCTCACTCCATCCCATGAGGTAGTTGCTATTGTTCTCCCCATTTTATTATTAATTACTTTCATTATAATATTGTATATTGTATAAGGTGATGGAGAAACTCAATTTCATCAACCAAAATTTAGTCTAGGAGCTGACTATGAGACAGACCCTAAGTTGTTTAAATACAAGATCAGGTTGAAACAAAAGAAAATTGAAACAATTCCAAAAGACTCAAACTGTGATCTTGAGCATACCCCACATGGATTTAGAGACCATCTAAATAATAAATTTGACACATTGAAAAATAATGACCAAAGTCCTATGAAGCTCTGGGATGACATCAAGAACATCATACATGAATATAGAAAAATATCATTAAAAACACTAAAAAGAAAAAAAAAAAAAAGACGAAAATGTAGGCCATAAGAGATTCTGACACTTGCTCTTGAGTTTAGAGAACCTAAAGCAACTAGAGGAAATTATGAAGTAAAAGATGTAGATGTGACAAAATATTTCAAAGGGCAACTCAAGAAGACATAGTCAAGTATTTTAATGAAATATGGAAAGACCTGCAGTCAGACAACCCAAAGGGAAGAAAATGCGAAGCATTTCTCAACCTGAAAGAATTGGAAAAAAAAAAAGAAAAAGAAAATGCAAGCCTCATATTGCAATGTTGAAGGATTCTACAGCAAAATACTGAATGACACAGAACGCATCAAAGGAAGATAGAAGCAATACACAGTTAATGTGCCAAAAAAAAAAAGGGTTGATGTTCAGCCTTTTCAAGAAGTAGCATATGACAAAGAACCTATGGTATGTAATGAAGAAGTCCAAGCTGAACTGAAAACATTGGCAAAAAAAGAAGCATCCAAGAATTGACAAAACACAAGTTGAAATGTTGCAAGAAACTGATGTGGTGCTGGAGGCATTCATTCATCTATGCCAAGATATTTGTAAGATGACTACTTAGCCAACTCATTAGAAGAGATCCAAATTTGTGCCCATTCCAAAGGAAGGTGACCCAAAAGGATGAAAACGTCATCAAACAATATCATTAATATCACATGCAAGTAGAATTTTGCTGAAGGTAATTTAAAAATGATTGCAGCAATTGAGGGAACTGCCAGTAATTAAAGCCAAATTCAGAAGCGGGCATGGAACTAGGGATATCATTGCTGACATCAGGTGGATGTTGGTTGAAAGCAGATAATACCAGAAAGATGTTTACTTGTGCTCTATTGACTATGCAAAGGCATTTGACTGTGGGGATCATAGCAAACTATGGATAACATTATGAAGAATAAGAATTTTAGAACATTTATTTATGCTCATGCTGAACTTGTACAATCATTAGTACAGAACAAAGAGACAGTGAATGGTTGAAAATCAGGAAGTATGTGTGGCAGGGTAGTATTTTTTTTTTTTTAACTTTTTATCCTAAATTAAATGATGATTTACAGAGCAGATCATCAGTTTTGCACTCAACAAATTATATACTTTGCTTTGTTACATTGATTATAATCCCCTCCATGTACCAACAGTTAACAGTATTTACCTCTGTTCACTTTATTGCATTTCTCCCTGTGTCTCCCACTGCCTTTATCTTTCCTGTTAACTTCCCTCTTGTTGTATATTGCCTTCCCTGTCACAATATTAAATGTGTATCTGCCCATTAGCCTGTGAATAATTTTCCTTCCCCTCTGCCCCATAATCATCATAGATTGTTTCTTTTATCAAAAAAAAAAAAAAAAAAGCTTTCCTTAGCTTTTGATAGCATTGGTCTCAATAATGTTTGTCCTTTTATAATTGACCAATTTCACTCAGGATAAAGTCCTCCGGGTTCATCCATGTTGTGAGGTGTTTCACAGATTCATCATTATTCTTCAACATTGCATAGTTTGTGTGTATATACCAAAGTTGGTTGTCTCCATCTTTTTAATGTGTCTCTTGTAGACAACATTTTGAAGGATCCTTCTTTCTTATCCACTCTGCTACGCTCTGTCTCTTGAATAGTACATTTAATCATTTGCATTCAGTGTAATTACCAATAGGTATGAAATGGTTGCTGTCATTTTGCTGGTTGTTTTTTATGTGTGTGGACCTGCTGGTTTTTTTAATCCAAATAATTTTCTGCACTGAGTTCATTTTGTTTGTGGGTTTGTTATTAAGTGTGTGTGTGTATATGTTAATGTGTGCTAAATCTTTCTGATTTTCCTCCTTTTTAAATAGAATAATTTTCCTTGAGATTATCCTGTAATTTATTAAAATTTTAATAACTTCCTTGTCCTTTGGAAGTTCTGTATCTCCACTATTCTTTCTGTTTGCTTTGTTATTGGCTTCATTATAAATTGATATTTCTGGATTCCTATATTCACTCTTGTAGGTTTGTTTTGCTTTAAATTTTTTATATCTAGATGGTGTTCTCATGTATGGTAATCTCAGGTAATTGTCTGCTGTTATTGTTTCTCAGTCCAAAGAACACCCTTTGTCGTTTTTTGTAAAGTTTAAATTCCATTTATCTGAAAATGCCCCAATTTTGCCATTGTATTTGAGGAACAGCTTTGCTGGATGTATGATTATTGATTGGCATTTTTTTTTCTTTCAGAGTTTTGTATAAGCCATCTCATTAAATTTCCTGCATGGTTTCTATTGAGAAATCAAAGCTTAGGTCTTAATGGTTATCCTTTGTAGGTAATTTTTCATTTTTCCTGAGTTGCTCTCAGGAGTTTTCCTTGTCTTTGGTTTTTAGAAAGTTTGATTATGATATGTCTTGGTGATTTTCTTTTGGGCTCTATCTTGTTTGGAGTTTATTCACCTTCTTGTATGCTTATCTTCTCATCTTTGATGATGCTAGGGAAGTTTTCTTCCAATTCTTAGATAAGTTTCACTCTGCTTTTTATTGTACCTTCCTGTTCTGGAATTCCAACCATCTACAAGATTTTCCTCTTCATGGTGTTCTACAAAACTGTTAGACTTTATTGAGATTTTTTTTTTCCATTCTTTTTTTCTGATAGTTCTTCTAGCATACTAGTACTGAAAGTTTTATCTTTCAGCTCATTAATTGTGGCTTCCATTTCTTTGAATCTACTCCTTTGCTCTTTCAGTATATTGTCCATTTATGAAATCTTAGTATTAATATTGTGGATATCTAATTGAAATTTTTGTATTGTTTCAAAATGTGCATTTATTTATTCTGTCTTTGAAGTGTTTTTCTGAATTCTTATAAAATTTTTTCTCTGTCCTCCTTGTTCTCCTCCATCTTTCTGTTAATCCTTTAAATGTAACTAAATATCATTTAAAAAAAAAATTTTTTTTTTCAGTTAGTTCCATTATGTTTTCTTCCTCAGAAATGTTTTCTGGCTTTGCATTATGGTCATTTGTTTGAGCCATTTTTTTCTTGTTTCTTCATATGAACTAAAATTGTCTGTTGTCTCCAAGGTATCCTGGGGTTGTTATATTTGTCTTTCATTGATTATTGTATGTTGATGTATTCTTAGGCTCTCACCAACTATCTTCTGTGGTTGTAGTTAGAGAATGGAAGGATGTACACCATTCTCGTTTGCCATGTGTGCACCTAAGTTTAGGGTGGGATAGACTGGTGTGATCTGCTGTATATCATGATCAGGTGGTATAAGAGCTGGTATTTGCTCATGCTAAGTGGGTAGAGATGCAAAGGGTAACTTGTAGCTGGGCTGTATGCACACATAGGAAAGAGGAGAACAATACCCACACACATACACACATAAACAAAAGAAAACAAAACATAATAAACAAAGAACCAACAATGAAAAGCGAAAAAAAAAAAACCCAGAAAGAAAGGCTATTAATAACTATAAAGATAAAAGAGGGACAAGCAAATGAAGTTATGAAGGTGATGATGGTTGTGTGTCGAATGAGTTGCAACTCATAGTGACCCTGTATAAGGTTTATGAGACCATAAATCTTTATGGCTAAAGAAAGCCTCGTCTTTTCCCCATGGAGCAGCTGGTAGATTAGAACTGCTGATCTTGTAATTAGAATTCCAATTTGTATCCCACTATGCTACTTTTGTTGTTGTTGTTGTTGCTAAGTGCCTTCCAATGGGGATCCGAATCATATTGACCCTGTACAGGATTTCCAAGGAGCAGCTGGTGACTTGGAACTGCCAGCCTTTAAGGTCCCAACTGACTTTGAGGTCAGATGAAAAGAGAAACACAGTTGAGAGTAATAAAGATTGAAAGAAGGAGGGGGAGGGATGAAGAGAAGTGAGAAATAGAATAAAAGAAGGAAAAACAAATGTGGAGATAAAATAAAATTTGAGGGAATGGAAAGAGAAGAAGAAGAAAGAATAAACCAATAAAAACAGTAAAACAAAGGGGAAAAAAAATTAAAACCAAAAAAACGGCATTTGTTGGACCCAGATAGGAGAAAAGGGACTAGGTGTTACCTATGATCAAGGCACTCAGTGCAGAAGTAGTTCATGGTGGCCCTTTATGGAATTGGTATCAGTGTCTGTTAGAATCACAGGGCAGCTGGGGAAAGGGTGGCTGGTTATGAAGGTTTCTGCTAAGCTAATGTTGATCTGGTGACTCTGGGGGCTCTCTAGGTTTGGAGCCAAGCCTGCCTGAATCCAGGCACCAAAGTGGCACAGCTGACCCCTGCCTCACACTGGTGTGGCTCCCAATCACATACCTTCAAACTGGAGACCAGGGTCTGCACTTGGGATGAGTGAGGGTGGGAGCTAGCCACATCTCTAGTCATCAGGGAGTGTGGGGAAAAGTAATCATACATTTTCCATCTTCTGTGTGACTGCAGTCTGCCAAACCACTTTCTTTCAGTCATCAGTGTTGCTCACAAAAGTTTGAGATGGCCAGTTGTTCACTAGCAAATATCCCTCTCTCACCATCTCTGCTCAGCTTCTCCTCCCAGCAAACACTCAATCCACTTCTCTAGTCTTTCCTCTTAAGTTGATCTATATGAAGAAGAATGAAGCATCATGATGAAAAAGGCTTATTAACAACCTGAGACATGCTGATGATACAACTTTGCTTGCTGAAGGAACTTGCTGATGAGAAAAGAATGACATTGTCACGGATTTTCTTTTACTTGGATCTACAATGAATGTTCATGTAAACAACAGTTAAGAAATCAAATGATATAGTGCACTGAGACAATCTGCTGTAAAAGACCTCTTTAAATTATCAAAGAACAAAGATGTCACTTTGAGGACTAAGGTACATGTCATGGACTGAATTGTAACCCCCAAAATCTGTGTTCAGCTTGTATGGGCCATGATTCTCAATGGCTTGGTAGTTCCATGACAATCTCCAATGGTGTGATCTGATGTGGAAAACCAACAAGAGGGTTAAGGGTAAGTTGTTGATGTGGCATAGTAGGAGAAAGCACTAGACTTCTAACTTCAATCTCACTGAATTAGACCTACCAATCAACCTCAGAAATCCTGTGCAGGGTCACTATTAACCAGAACCAATTCAAAAACACTTAATAGCAACACGCCACCCTTAATCCCACTGATCTGACATATGAGAGAATCCCAAGAGGAAAAATGCAACAACTTTTATGTTACAAGAGATAAAAGTAAAGATACTTGAGCCGAAAAAAAGAGGTACTTGCTACAACCAAGAAAGAAGAGTCAAGAGTAGTAACATAGGGTCGTTCCTTTGACCACATATATGCAAATCTACAAGAAAGGTAATAATATGGACATTAAGGGAATGGGCACAGTTCAAAAAGGCATGCCCATAAATGTTACCACGGCAAAACTGGAAGAGTCCACAATGTGACCCAGCATGCTGTCGGCATTGTTATGAACAAGCAAGTGAAGGGCAAGATTCTTACCAAGAGAATTAATGTGTGCATTGAGCATATTAAGCACTTTAAGATCCCAGACAGCTTCCTGAAGTGGGTAAAGGAAAATGATCAGAAAAAGAAGGAAGCCAAAGAGAAAGGGACCTGGGTTCATCTAAAGTGTCAGCCTGCTCCCCAAAGAGAGGCTCACTTTGTGAGAACCGATGGAAAGGAGCCTGAGCTGCTAGAACCTATTCCTTATGAATTCATAGCATAACACAAGTGAAATAAAGATGTCTGAGGTGCACAAATATCAGGTCTTTGGTTGTAATTGTGTGGAGATGTGGTGTCCTCCTCCCAAAATACATAGTATTTAAAGCACATTTTGTTCCCTAATTTGCTTGATAATAAATGCTTTTACTATTTAAAAAAAAAAAATAGTAGAGTGGATCCTTTAGACCTGGGTATCTGGGTACCTGCACAGGGGGCACTCACTCATCTCTGTCAAGAAATTTGGAAGACAACTATCTGGCTGACTGATTGGAAGAGATACGTATTTATGCCCATTCCAAAGAGAGGTGACCCAAAGGAATGCGAAAATCATCAGACAATCTCTTTGATATCCCATGCGAGTAAAGTTTTTCTAAAGGCAATACAGAAACGGCTACAATCATACATTCACAGAGAATTTCCAGAGGTTCAAGCTGGATTCAAAAGAGGCTGTAGAACATGGGACATCACTGATAATGTCCGATGGGCCTAGGCTAAAGGCAGAGAATATCAGAAAGATGTTTACCTGTGCTTTATAGACTACACAAAGGTTTTCGATTGTGTGGATCATGACAAGCTATGGACAACATTGTGAAGTATGAATATTCTGGAACACTTAATTGTGCTCATGAGGAATCTGCATCTGGACCAAGAAACAGCTGTTCGAACAGAACATGGGAACACTGAATGCTTTAAATTTAAAAAAGGCGTGTGACAAGGTTGTATTCTTTCACCATACTTATTCAACTTGTATACTGAGTAAATAATCAGAGAAACTGGGTTCTGTGAAGAAAAACGTGTCATCGGGATTGGAGGAAGACTCATTAACAACCTGCGATATGCAGATGATATAACCTTGCTTGGTGAAACTGAAGAGGACTTGAAACATTTACTGATCAAGATCAAAGAGCACAGCCTTTGGTATGGATTATATCTCAATGTAAAGAAAGCAAAAATCCTCATCACTGGACCAATAAACAACATTTTTATCAATGGAGAAAAGATTGAAGTTGTCAAGGACTTCATTCTTCTTGGATCAACTATCATCACTCACAGAAGCAGCAGTCAAGAAATCAAATGATGTATTGCATTAGGCAAATATGCTGCACAAGACCTTTTTAAAGTGTTGAAAAGCAAAGATGTCAGCTTGAGGACTAAGGTGTGCCTGACCCAAGCCATGGTATTTTCAATAACCTCATATGCATGTGAAAGCTGGACAGCAAATAAGGAAGACCATAGAAGAATTTATGCTTTTGAGTTATGGTGTTGGAGGAGAATATTGAAAGTACCATGGGCTGCCAAAGGAACCAATAGGTCCATTTTGGAAGAAGTGCAGCCAGAGTGCTCCTTGGAGGCCAAGATGGCCAAACTTTGTCTCTCATACTTCGGGCATATTGTCAGGAGGGACTAGTCGCTGGAGAAGGATATCATGTTTGGTAAAGTGGAGGGTCAGAGAAAAAGAGGAAGACCCCAACAAGATGGATTAGCCAAGTGGCAGCACTGATGGACTCAAGCGCGGCAACAATAGTGAGGTTCGCCCAGGATCAGGCAGTGTTTCGTTCTGCTATGCATAGGGTTGCTATGGGTTGGTACCGACTTGATGGCACCTAACAACAACAGCCTGTATTGTCGAGCTCCTAGATCCCGGTAGCAATTTATTACAAGACATGGATATTTGCCAGGAGAGTTGGACCTACAGCTACTTAAAGGAGACCAAAAACATTCCCCAGAGTCAACAAAGAGAGAAAACCTTCCCCTAGAGCCAACACTCTGAATTTGGGCTTTCAGAATACTAAACTATGACATAATAAATTTCTGTTTATTAAAGTCATCCATTTATGGTATGTCTTTTATAGCAGTATGAGGTAACAAAGACACTTACTTACTTGATGGGAGAACAATTAGGCAGGTTTGTATGGGCTAAGTGGGGCAGAGGTAAAGAATGATGTATGCACAACCTTGGAACAACAGGGCTCTGAGATACAGGGAATAAGACATGGTTGGAATAGGGAAAAGGGGGAAAATAATGTTAAGCTCCTTGGCTGTCTTTTGAATCTTGGTTTCCCTTGCATAACATTATAAAACAGACACTGGAGGGGATAGAGAAAGGAATAGCCAGAAATATCACCATCGAAAGCTTGTAAGTCCTTCTTCTGCCTAGAACTGATTGGAATACCTTAAATGGGGCTACAACATACCCAGTGAATGAGGCTTCCTGCGGATCCTCTGCATTACATAAGACCATAGGTGGAATCCTGAACAGCGTTCAGAATCTTCAGAACTGGGAAGTTTCCACTTGAAAGGTTGGACGGATCAGCCTGGAATGGCTAGAAGAACAGAAGATACTTTCTGAAAGAAAGACTGACAGGAAAAATACAAAACAATATAGGCAGACCAACTGATTATTACAACAACAAGCAAGTTGCTTACCCAAGAGACTTCAAAGCAAGTGGTCGGGTCTCCTCAAAGCAACCCTCCTTCTAAGACTAAGACCCAATGGGAATACACACTCTGGTGACCATGTTCGTCACCAATAAGGGGAAATGAGGGAAAAACAGCAATGAAGCTGTGAGCTAAGCTCTACAACGTTCAACAGACTTGGCCAGCAGTATGGCAAAATCTGGGGACTCTTGGGCCCAGAGTCAGTGACATAGCCACAGAGGGCTAGAGTGGAAAGTGAAGCACCCAACTGATGAAAAGAGAGGACATATGCACAAGAACATCCACACTTGCAGATAATACCCACTTGATCTGGCTTCAATGATTGGATGATCAGAGCTCAACTAGAATAAGAAAGAAGAGGGAAAAAAAGAGTTATCTGATACAATTTTAGAGACCATCTCAAGAACAGATTTGATACCTGTGATGAACTTGACCTACACCTATAGGTGCAGTAGCTCAAAAGAGGGAACAAATCTTTACAGTAGGGATCATTCCCACTTCCTTCATACACAGAGTAGACAGGGATGGGCAACTTTGACACTGGCTACCCAAAGTGGGGGAGCTACAAAGGCAAGAAGTGACTGGCTTACAAGCTTTCAAGAGGGAACCTAGACCTAGATGGAATGGAGGAAAGTAGAATCTCCACTGAGTAGTATCAAATCTGTCTAGGCAGAGCTGATGAAAGGAAATGCAGATAGGTCTCTTATGATACAATAGTGAATAATTGTTATCAGGACTGCTTGTGAGGGTTGGAAATGTAAAGGTAGAATTTTGTAGCAAGGAGGGGAGTGATTAACTTTGCAGTCTAGGAGCAGAGGTCTCTGGGACTATCAAGAGAGAAGCGTGGAGAGTGGTATCCTACCCAGAGAAGCAGTAATGCCAGAGATGGAGGCAGAGACAATGACGTGGAGAGATGGAGCAGCTGGAGACTTTAGACCCAGAGAGGGAGAGGGGTTCTGTGCTGACAACTGGGGGAGGGGGGGCAGGCTTGCAGGGTATACCCTTGGGTTGGTTGATGATGCATGGAGGGGATTTTAACCATGGAAATGAAATGATATACAATAGGATGAATGTAATACTAATGTTCTCCCATGTAAACTATCACATAATTCACAATAAAACATAAAAAAAAATTATATAGACAAAAGGTCATTGAAAAGACAAGAAAGGAAAAGACCAAATTGGATGTTGTAAGAGACTCTGAAACGTGTTCTCCAGCGCAGAGATGCTAAAACAAATGGAAGAAATGAGGAGGTAAATGAACTGAACAGAGAGTTTCAGAGGTGAACATGAGAAAACAAAGTTAAATATAAAGAAATTACCAAGGTCTGGAATTATAACACCAAAAAGGAAGAACGTGATCAGTATTTCTCAAGTTGAGTGAACTGAAGAAAAATTCAAGCCTTGAATTGCAATATTGAATGATGCGGAAAACATCAAAAGAAGATGGAAGGAATACAGAGTCACTGAAACAAAAATAAATGGTTGATGTTCAACCATATCAAGAGGTACTATACGATTAAGAAGGAGCTCTGGTAATGTAGTGGTTACGAATCGGGCTGTGAACCTTAAGGGCAGCAGTTTGAAACTACCAGCTATTCTGTGGGAGAAAGATGAGGCTTTCTGCTCCTGTAAAGATTTACAGCCTTGGAAACCCTGTACAGGGTCACTGTGAGTCAGAACTGACTCCATGGCACATAACCAACCAAACATATGATTAAGAACAAATGATACACTGACAGGAGAAGTCCAAGGTGCATTGGAGGCATTGACAAAGAACAGGGCAGCAGGAATTGATGGAATGCAAATGTGAATCTTTCAACAAACTGATGTGGCAATGGAATCACTCACTCATCTATGCCAATAAATTTGAAAGACAACTACCTGGCCAACTGACTGGAAGAGATCCAAATTTGTGTCCATTCCAAAGAGAGGTGACCCAATGGGATGCATACATCATTGGACAATCTCATTAATATCGCATGCAAGTAAAATCTAGAGAATACTAGAATAATGTTTACCTGTGCTTTACTGAACATACAAAGACGTTCAATTGTGTGGATCATGGCAAGTGATGGACAACGTTGTGGAGAATAAGTATTCTGGAACACTTTAATTGTGCTCGTGAGGAACCTATACGTAGACCAAAAGGCAGTTGTTCAAACAGAACAACGGAACACTGAATTGTTTAAAACTGGGAAAGGTGTACACCAGGGTTGTATTCTTTCAGCATACTTATTTAACCTGTATGTTAAGCAAATAATCCAAGAAGCTGGATTACATAAACAGAAACATGGCATCAGGATTGGAGGAAGACTTATTAACAACCTGTGATATACAGATGATACAACCTTGGTTACTGAAAGCAAATGGAATTTAAAATACTTACTGATGAAGATATAGATCACAGCCTTCAGTATGGGTTGCATCTCAATGTAAAGAAAACAAAAATCCTCACAAATGGACCATAAAAAAAAACACATCCATATAAATGAAGAAATGATTGAATTTGTCAAAGACTTCATTTTGCTCAGATCAGCCATCAATACTCATGGAAGCAGCAGTCAAGAAAGCAAACATACTGCATTAGGCATATCTGCTACACAAGACCTCTTTAAAGTGTTAAAAAGATGTCAGTTTGAGAACTAATGTGCACCTGACCCAAGCCATGGTATTTTCAATAACCTCGTATTCATGTGAAAATTAGACAATGGATAAGGAAGACTGTAGAAGAATTGATGCATTTGAATTATGTTGTTTCAAGAGAATATTAAAAATACCGTCCTGCCTAAAGAACAACCAATCTGTGTTGGAAGAAGTACATCCAGAATGCTTCTTGAAGGCCAGAAGGGCCAGACTTCATCCTTCAAGCTTCAGACATATTGTCAGGAGGGACTAGCCACTAGAGAAGGATATCATGTTTGGTAAAGTGGAGGGTCAGAGAAAAAGAGGACGACCTCCAGCAAGATGGATTGGCACAGTGCCGGTAGCAATGGGCTCAGGCTTAGCAACAAATGTGAGGTTGGCCCAGGACTGGGCAGTGTTTCGTTCTGTTGTGCATAGGGTCGCTATTAGTCAGTGCCGACTCGATGGCACCTAAACTAAAAATGCAGTATTTAGTTTCATCCACTGTCCTCAAGTCAATTCTGACTAATAATGACCCCCAGGCTTCCAGGGCTATAAAACTTTATGGGAACAGAAAACCCATCTTTTCCCACAGAGAAACTGGTGGGTTTGAACTGCCAACCTTATAGTTAGCAGTCAAGTGCTTATCCTGTAGTGTTAAGTGCCTACTACTTGGTTCCAAATTACAGTGACCCTATATCGTGTTTCCAAGGATCATTTGGTAGGTGTGAACTGCCAACCTTGTTATTAAGAGTCCCCAGCTATTTCTAAAGCACCACAATAGATCTCAAAGTAGTTAGTTTAGGGCTGTCTAATTGGGATCTTTTGAATAATGCTTCTATATCTGTATATTCCAAGTCTAAAATATTCAAAGCTTTAAGAAAAATTAAATGTGTTATTTCCTACTAAATTTGGGGTTTCCTGTAGAGTGAGTCAACTTTTAGCTCCATCTCCTGAACTTCTAATACTACTTTTATCTTAAATAAACCCATAAACTTTATCATATGCTTTTCCCCAATTATTTTGGCTCATTTTTCTGAACTTTCTTTAACATTTATTAGATGTGCCTCATATGTTGGTTTTAGTTTATGGGGTTGTATAGTGTCCTTTATACCGATGTTGAGGTTCAATCCCCCCTTGCAGTCCAGTGCTTATCCTACAGTGCCACACCAGAATTTCATTTGTTGTAGTTGTTGTGAAGTGCTGTCGAGTTGACTCCAACTCATAGACAACCTCTATAGGGTTTCTGAGGAGCATCTGACAGGTTTGACTGCTGACCTTGTGGTTCACAGTTCGGTGTTGATCCTACAGAGCCACACCAAGTGTCCATGATTACACAGAACGATTACATGGTATTATTTACAGAATATTATTTTTGCTCCAAGATTCTTGAGGGAAATAATTATTCTTTTACATTTCTTAAATTTTCAGTTAAACTGTAAGATTGAAAGGCATATAAAAATGCCCAACTAATACTAATTAATTATACTGTCACATAACAACACTAGCAATCATTTACTGTAAGCACTTTAAGATGGAACAAAAAGGTGGAACCGATTTTTGGACATTAATATTGTATTCTCATGATCATGTCTATAAACACCTACAATTTTACTACAAGATACAAAAAGGTGATACAATGAGAGAAGTCTTTTAAGCCACCTATTTAGAGACTTGGTAAGCAAGAAGTAAGGGCAACAGTGAACGAGGCTTTGTGCGGAGCCTTTGCAATACAT
>NW_006408854.1:1728067-1734433 GCF_000296735.1 Chrysochloris asiatica
TGGAGGGGATTGGAACCATGGCAATGAGATGATATACGATGGAATGAATGTAAAACTAAAGTTCCCCCATGTAAACTATCATGTAATTCACAATAAAACATTAAAAAAAAAAAAAAGAAGAAGTAAGGGCAAGACAACTTTGAATACTCTAGGCCAGTATTTTCCAGAACAAACAGTTTTGTTTTGTGATGACACAGAGTAACAGTGAATGAGAAAAAATACAAGTCAGCTCGACCTTATTTTGATGAAATGATGAATGGAACTGGTTTAGTGGGCTGTACCTGAAACAAAGTTGACAAGCACTTTCCAACAGACTTATTTCAACTGTATCATCAAGTGACTCCGGGAACACACTGCTCAGACTTGAGTTTCTTGAAAAGAAAGGTGAAAAAAAAATTTTTTATGTCATGACTTTTAGAGTGTTTTTCATTAGCTGTCTCATACCTATTAATACTTTGGACCATTTTGCATCTTTCAAATTTATCTGTAAATGTATTTTATCTTTTTTTTTGCATTTTCTTTTAAATTTTTTTTAAGAAAAATTATAGACAGAAATTTGCAGAGTCCTGGGAAAAAGCCTGGTGTGCTGCTGTATGATAAAACACTGGACCACAACATCAGTTTGAACTTCATGTTCGGGGGATCAAACTCACCAGCCACTCCTTGGAAACCTTATATACAGTTTCCCTATGTGTCAGAACCAATGGAATGGCACTCAAAAACAACAACAACATGAAGCCTTCCCCCAGCTTCCCCACAGTGACATTGTATACAACTATCACAATATCAAAACAAGGAAATTGGTATTGGTACATCTGGAACTACATTAAAAACCATATTCAACTTTTCCCATTTTTTCCTGAACCCATTACTGTATATGCAGGTGTGTGTGTGTAGGTCTATGAAATTTCATAGGACGCTAGTTTTATGTGTGTGTTTATTAGCTTTGTATTGTGAATTGAGTGAATGTTTACAGAGCAGATCATCAGTTTTACATTCAATATCTGATACATTTTGCTTCATTACAATGATTGCAATTCCCTCCATGTACCATCAGTTAATAAGGAGCTCTGGTAGCGTAGTGGTTACGAATCGGGCTGCGAACCTTAAGGTCAGCGGTTCGAAACTACCAGCCGCTCCGCGGGAGAAAGATGAGGCTTTCTACTCCCGTAAAGATTTACACCCTTGGAAACCCTGTACAGGGTCGCTATGGGTCGGACCCGACTCGACGGCACTTTACTACTACTACCATCAGTTAATAGTTGATAAGTGCTGCTGAGTCAGTTCCAACTCATAGCGACCCTGTATAGGATTTCCACAGAGCAGATGGTGCGTTTGAACTGCCGATCTTGTGGTTTAAACTGACCTTGCAGTCCAGTGCTTTATCCCACAGTGCCAGATCAAGACTTACCTATATTTCATTTAAATCTTGCATTCCTCCCTCTGCCTTCTGCTGCCTTCATCTTTCCTCTGCTAATCTCCCTCTTGCTTTATGTTGCCTGCCGCATCACCCACATTAAAGTGTCTAAAATTGGGAAAGGTGTGCAACAGGCTGTGTTCTTTTCACCATACTTACTCAACCTGTATGCTGAGCAAATAATAAGAGAAGCTGGGTTCTATGAAGAAAAACGTGGAGTCAGGATTGGACTCATTAACAACCTGTGATATGCAGATGATACAACCTTGCTTGCTGAAAGTGAAGAGGACTTAAAACATTTACTGATGAAGATTAAAGAACACAGCCTTCGGTATGGGTTGCATCTCAATGTCAGAAAAACAAAAATCCTCACCACTGGACCAATAAACAACATTCTTATCAACAGAGAAAAGATTGAAGTTGTCAAAGACTTCATTCTTCTTGGATCAACTGTCAACACTCATGGAAGCAGAAGTCAAGAGATCAGACGATGTATTGCATTCGGCAAATCTGCAGCACAGGAACTTTTAAAGTGTTGAAGAGCAGAGATGTCAGCTTGAGGACTAAGGTGCTCCTGACCCAAGCCATGGTATTTTCAATAACCTCATATGGATGCGAAAGCTGGACAGTGAATAAGGAAGACCGTAGAAGAATTGATGCCTTTGAGTTGTGATATTGGAGGAGAATACTAAAAGTGCCATGGACTGCCAAAAAAAACAATAGATCTATTTTGGAAGAAGTGCAGCCAGAGTGCTCCTTGGAGGCCAGGATGGCTAAGCTTCGTCTCTTATGCTTTGGACATATTGTCAGGAGAGAACAGTCGCTGGAGAAGGATGTCATGCTGCGTAAGATGGAGGGTCAGAGAAAAAGAGGAAGACCCCCAATGAGATGGATCAGCCAGGTGGCATCATTGAAGGCGTCAAGTGTGGCAGCGGTGGTGGGGTTGGCTCAGGATCGAACATTGTTTCGTTCTGCTGTGCATGGGGTTGCTATGAGTCGGTTCCAACTTGATGGCACTTGACAACAACAACAACAACAACAACAACTCCCTATCCCATGAATAATTCCTTCCACCCTCATCCCTACCCATGGTAACCATCATAGAATGTCTAATTTAGCAAGAAAATCTTTTCCAAACTGTTTATAACAGTGGTCTCATACAATATTTGTCCTTTTGTGATTAACTAATTTCACTCAGCATAATATCCTCCAGGTTCATCCATGTTGTGAGGTGTTTTGCAGATTCTTCATTATTCTTCAACATTGTCTAATAATTCCATGTGTGTATGTACCAAGTTTGTTTAACCATTCTTCTATTGATGGGCATTTAGGATGTCTCCATCTGTTTGCTATTGTGAATAGTGCTGCAGTGAACATGGGTGTGTGTGCATATATCTAGTTGTGTCAAAGCTTTATTTCATGAGAATACATACAAAGTAGAAGGACTATTGGGTCATAATATTTCTATTTCCAACTTTTTGAGATAATTTACCCATTTAATGAACCAGGCTGTGCGCAACTTGGTCTTATTCACAGAAAACTACTTATATAAAATATGATCTGCATATATCTAACTATCTCAAAGTTTTAGACAGTTTAATGGCTAAAGAATTAAAATTTGTAGCTCTTTCTATAGTAGAGCAAATGCTGTTGCTCTGTTACATTCATATTTTCATAAATCTTTTCATGTAATATAAACATGAGACTACATTTTAAGTATTTTAAAGGTTAACCTTATTAATGTTCAATGGTTAATGCATAGAGTTAAATAGCAATACTAACCATTTAATGTATTTGTTGTTGCGGTTGTCAAGTACCGTTGAGTCACTTCCAACTCATAGCAACCCTGCATAGGATTCCTGAGAGGTTGTTTGTGGGTTTGGACCACTGACCTTTCAATTAGCAACCCAGTGCTTATCCTACAGTGCCACACCAGGACTCCATTTAGCATATGTTGTTGTTGTTGTTGTTAAGTACTGTGAAGTAAGTTCTGACTCATAACAACCCTGTATAGGGTTATTGAGGAGCAGCTGTTGGATTTGAACTGCTTACCTTATGGTTAGCAGTCAGATGCTTATCCTACAGTGCCACATAAGAACAGGCAGACATGGTAGTCACCTTCAAGTGCAATTTTCAAGAACAATGTTTTTTAAAAAACTGCACAGGTTGATGTGTTCACTTCTTCTTTTTCACTTGCTCATTAGTTATGTTTCAATTATGGCATGAACGATCTATTAAGGCCACTTTAAGTAACTAGTATGTGTGGGATAGAATTACCATCCAGGTGATTCCTACTCATGGTAGCATCATGTGTATAAGAACAGAACTGTACTTATTATGATTTTTAATGGCTAATCATTTGGAAGTAGTTTGCCAGGACATTCTTGTTAACTACAAGGTTAATAAGTGTGTTACGTATTTATGCCACTCAGGGACACCACTGTAAGTAAAGTGAACTTAATGGATGGAGTTCAGGTGTTCGTATGGACTTTCAAAGACAGGCAATGAGGTATAGTTAGACTTCTTAGGACCTGGAATTAGAATATTAGAAAGCAAAGACAAATGCTTTAATTTCTCAGGGACTACCAATTGTACTTGGAGTGCCTGCCAACCTGAGGGTCTGGCACTGTAACTAACCTGGCACTGTATCTAACAATGTTCCTCTGCTATTCATAGTATTTTCATCTTCTGGTACTATATTTGACAATGTTCCACTGCTATTCATGAGGTTTTCAGTGGCTAATCATTCAGAAGTAATTCATCTCTCCTTCTTCGTAGTCTATCTAAGTTAGAAAGCACCATTGAAACTTGTTCACCATGGGTTGTTGTTGTTGTCAGGTGCCATCGAGTCAGAACCAATTCATGGTGACCCCATGCATAGCAGAACGAAACAATGTCCGATCCTGGGCCAACCTCACTACTGCTGTCACACTTGACACCATCAGTGATGCCACCTGGCTGATCCATCTCGTTAGGGGTCTTCCTCTTTTTCTCTGGCCCTCCATCTTACCCAGCATGACATCCTTATCTAGCGACTGTTCCCTCATGACAATATGTCCAAAGTATAAGAGACGAAGCTTAGCCATCCTGGCCTCCAAGGAGCACTCTGGCTGCACTTCTTCCAAAACAGATCTATTGGTTCTTTTGGCAGTCCATGGCATAACCCTGCTGATATTTAAAATACTGGTGGCATAGCTTCCAGGATCACAGTAGCACACAGGTCACCACAGCACAACAAACTGACAGTGGTAGAGAGAGAAAATAGTTCAGCTCAGATTTCTGAGCCACATCACCAAATTATGTCAGGGGCAAGTCAAAACAATAGCTGTCTTTGGGAAGGATTTATATCTTTGAGCTAGTCATCTGAGGTTTGAAGTGTGGGAATAGAATGTCTTTGCTGGAATTGTGGAAGTAGTATTGGACTGTAGAGGTAACAGTGGTGGTGAATGAGCCTGTTGATATTTCTAGCATTGTGAGGTTGTATAATTCAGATGCCATTTCCTCATATGCACTATGGAGCTAATGGGGTTGTTTTAATAATTATGTGTGATAATGTACAAGTATGTAGAGATCAATTTCTGTGGATGAATTACACACATAGTAAATGTTTGCTATGTGCTATTGTATTGTTTTTAGTAACAGCCATAGTGGTAGTACATTGTTATGTTGTTGTTAAGTACCGTTCAGTCGATTCTGACCCAGAGTGACCCTGTATAGGGTTTTCAAGGAGAAACTGGTGAGCTTGAACCACTGACCTTGCAGTTCAAACGACTTTGCAGTCTGATGCATTAGCCCACAGTGCCACACCAGGACTCCAATACATTGTTATAGTAGTAGCAATATTTAAAATACTCTTAATTATTCAACTAATTCAATTTTAGAAAATACTTTGTTTTTCCTCCCATTTGTCAACTCTCTTCTTTTTTAAGTTCATAGACGAAGGGGTTTCAAAAAGTTTTTTGGGAAATATGATTATCTTATATTATTTCGTGAAAATTTTTTTTAATTTAAGGTTTTATTGTGGATTGAGTGAAAGTTTACAGGGCATATCATCAGTTTTACATTCAACAAATCATATACCTTGTTTCATTACATTGATTATAATCCCCTCCATGTGCCATTAGTTAACAGTAATTCTCTCTATCCACTTTAGCTTTTTAAAAAACACACACACACACAAAAAAAACACTCAGGCATATATAATAATTTACATCTCCAAAGGGCAAGTCTGCTCCTGACCACCAGCTCTTAGTCCTTCTCTTAGTCCATGAATCTAGAATCCTCAGCCACTCCCCATCTCCATGCCCCATCTCTGCTTCCATCTCTGGCACTGTTGCTTCTCTGGATGAGGTCCCGCATTCTATTTGTGCGTTCCTCTCTTAATGGTCCTAGGGTCCTCTGTTTCTGGACTGTAAGATTAACCACTCCCCTTTTTTTTGTTACAAAACTTCTACCTTTACAATTGTGACAGTCACAATTAGTCATGACAACAGTTATTCATTATTGAATCTTACAAATCTTATCCCCCATCTCTTTTCACCAGACCTATCTAGATAAGATGACAGCTATTCAGTGGGGACTCTTTCTTTCCCCCCATACTCTTAAATTAAACTCCCTCTTGGAACCTTATAAGCCAGTCACTTCATGCCTTTATTGTCCCCTCATTTTAGGTAGCCATTGTCTAAGTTGCCTGTCCCTATCTACCCTGTGTATAGAGCGGATAGCATTGATATTTGATTTAAAGACTCTTTCCCTCTCTGTTGGTATTTAGAGCAACTACCGCTCTGAGTATAGGCCAGGTTCATCATGAAGATGTATCTTTTGTCACTGTAGCTGTTCCAGTCTGCTTGTCCTTTCTAGTGGAAATGTCTCACCTCATAAGGTTGCGGATGGGACTCAGGATTCCACCTAAGGTCCTATACTCTGTAAAGGCTTTGCATGAGGCCTAT
>NW_006408854.1:1734813-1736230 GCF_000296735.1 Chrysochloris asiatica
TCTGTGTTTACCTTTTTTCACATTGTAATTGTTTTGATCATAGACTGACCTCCTAGATCCTCTGTTCTTATAATTTTATTCTGTTCTTGACTCTTCCATTTGTCAACTGAGTTCGGGTTGATGCTGCCATGTATATCATTCTGTAGTTGTTTTCTGTTCTTGTTGGTTCTCAGTCCACAGAACTTCCTTTAAGATGTTTTTCATAGCAGGGCTGGCTTTGGCAAAATCCCTTAGCTTCTGCTTATCCTGGAATGTTTTGATTACACCATCGTATTTGATTGATAGCTCTGCTGGGTAGAGGATTGTCGGTTGGCAGTTTTTTTCTTTCAGAGTTTTATATATGTCTCCCCATTGCCTTCTTGCCTTCATGATTTCTGTTGAGAAATCCAAGCTTAATCTGATTTGCTTGCCTTTGTATGTTATATTTCTCTTTTCCCTGGCTGCTTTCATGGTCCTGTCTTTATCTTTGATTTTGGAGACCTTGATTATTATATGTCTTGGTGATTGTCTTTTAGGGTCTATCCACCCTGGGGTTCGTTGAGCTTCTTGAATGTTTATCTTTTCACTTTTTATTTCATGAACTTTTGAATACCATTTGTATTATCTAATTGTTACACTTCACAAAGATTAAATCTGCTGTTTAATCTTAAAATTGTTCTTGTTTAACATTAAAAATATCTGTTTTTTAATTCAATGGAATCCCTTCGTGTACAAACTTTATCTCTTATGTCCCAGAATCAGCTAGGCCAGGTGAAGAGGAAAATATTGGTATTGGATCTGGATGAGATACTTATTCACTCCCACCATGATGGGGTTCTGAGGCCCACAGTCCGGGATGGAACACCTCCTGACTTTATCCTAAAGGTGGTATTAGACATACACATCCAGTCTGAGTTTTTGTACATAAGATGCCTCATGTGGATTTCTTCTTAGAAGAAATGCTGTGGCAGACAAACTGGACAATAGCAGAAACATTCTTGAGAGGAGACACTATAGAAAGCACTGTGCTTTGGAGTTGGTCCAGAGTGAACTCACCAGCAGTGTGATCCTGGATAACTCCCCAGGGCTTACAGGAGCCATCTAGACAACAACATCCCCATCCAGTCCTGGTTCAGTGATTCCAGTGACATGGCTCTTCATAACCTGCTCCCTATGCTGGATGCCCTCTGTTCAACACTGATGTTCCTTCTGTGCTGAGTCAAAACCACCAACATAGGCTCTGTTGACAGCAGCTGTGCAACAGAAAATGACACTTAAAAGAATATATTTTCACTCCCATGTAAACTATCACATTTGTTGTTGTTGTTGTTAAGTGCCATCGAGTCGGTTCTGACCCATAGCGACCCTGTACAGGGTTTCCGAGGGTGTAAATCTTTACGGGAGTAGAAAGCCTCATCTTTCTCCCACGGAGCAGCTG
>NW_006408854.1:1736330-1756537 GCF_000296735.1 Chrysochloris asiatica
CGGAGCAGCTGGTAGTTTCGAACCGCTGACCTTAAAGTTCGCAGCCCGATTCGCAACCACTACGCTACTAGAACTATCACATAATTCAAAATAAAACATTAAAAAAAAAAAAAAAAAAAAGAAGAGGAAAGTTGAGAAGGAAAACTAACCTGATAAAAGTAAGGAGAACATGTATTATTCTGCAAAGTGCCTGTATAGTGCATATCAGCACTTTGTGAATGAGAATATAATTTCTGCTTCAAAAGAGGTCTTTCTATTAAAAAATTTTAATAACAACAAAAACAAAAAGAATATATTTTCTTACCTTAAAGTCAATCTAAAATGTTATTTTTCCTTCATTCTGGAGTCTTTATTAATATATTCATTTGAAAAATTAATATGCTTTCACATAGCCCAAAAAGACAATGTCTACATCCTACTTTGGTAAGTAGTGAGTGGAATCTTCAAAGCTCTTGTTCTCTCCATGCGCCGAAAAAAATAAGAGTGATGAAAATTGAAGATGCTTGGAGTCAATTAGTCCAGTGGACTAACAGAACACCTGAGCATCAGTCTCCATGAGTCTGAGGTCAGAACTAGAAGGTACCTGGCTATCACTACCAACTGCTCCAAAAGGGATCACATTAAAAGGTCTCAGAGTCAAAGACAATGTGGAACAAAGCTCCAAATTATAAAAAGGACCAGATTTATTGGTCAGAAAGAGACTAAATGATCCTGAGATAATGGCCCTTAGCCATCTTTCAGGTCTGGAATGGACGTCACCATTGTTGCCCCATTTTCAGGGTATGATTTGTTGAATTTGAAATTGATGATCTTCTCTGTCAACCTTCACTCAAAATTCATGAAAGTTTCCAAAAAATTAGTATGCTTCATTTTTTTCTCTAAACTACTCCAATGATTTTGAATGGGTTAGCTTAGAGTACATGAACAGACACACACACACACACACATACATATATACATTCATAAAGTCATGTTGTTGTTGTTAAGTGCCATCGAGTCGGTCCCGACCCATAGCGACCCTGTACAGGGTTTCCGAGGGTGTAAATCTTTACCGGAGGAGAAAGCCTTATCTTTCTCCTGCGGAGCGGCTGGTAGTTTAGAACCTCTGACCTTAAGGTTCATAGCCCGATTCGTAACAACTACGCTTGCTAACCTTACAGTCAGCAGTTCGAAACTACCAGCTGTTCTGCGGGAGACAGATGAGGCTTTCTACTCCCGTAAATCATTTATAGCCTCAGAACCGACTCCACGGCACATAACAACAACAACATAAAGTCATAGGTGAATTTAAAATGTGTGTTAAATAAGAGCATTATCTTTAGAAAGAAAGTAAATCAGACAAGCAATGAAAAAAATAAATCATAATATTAGCTTAGATTTTATTCATAAATGATAAACATGCATAATGAATAACATCTATATTCTTCAACTAATAGATTCAATAAACAGATATATTGTATTCAATAAATCAGTTTATAATAAATGATGAGCAATTCTTGATTGATAATTTATCAAATAAACTCAAATAATAAAACTGACAGACCACCCCCTTTCCTCTCCAGATAAAGCATCATCAGGAGATTCCAAGTAGAAAACTAAAGACTGATTAAAGCAATAATTGTAGCTCTTCATGTAGATGCCATCAATAAAGAAATACTCAGACCTACCTCAGGGACATTGGCACATTAGCTTGTGAACAATTATTGTTGTCTGATTGAGGAAAAGTGTTTACAAAGACCAAGGAAACAAATATTTACTATTCTTCATTACCTATGTCATTTTTTCATTACCTGTGTAAACAAGATATCAGCTGCCTAGATTTCTTCAAATCCTTCCTCTTGCAAGGATCAACCTGTTCTTTAAAATATAATTAAATGGAATTAAATCACAATCACATGAACAGGGAGTTCCTAGCATCCTTCAGTTACTATTAGTGGAATCCGAGTCTCTCCTAGACTTTTCTACCTCTGAGCTCCTTCTTCTGATGATTAAGGAATCAAGGAATAAAGAAAGTGAACTATTCCATGACACCCACACAGAAGTTTTGAAATTTAAGTTAGGTCATGGAAGTGAAAATGCTACAATACGTATAAAGTGCTACCGAGGGAAGGTAATAATTTTACTGAATTAGCAAGTGACATAAAGCGCTGTGAATACTCTAAGGGTAGACTTGGGAAAAATGAAACCTGCAGGCAATGAAACAGCATCTACTTGTTTCATGTGGCTAAAACCAGAGGAAAGATTTAAGTTCTGAAATAAATTAAGATCACCTGGGTTATAATAAGAAAGAAAATATACCCATGAATGTTTAAAAGGGATCAGCCAAAATTAATCACGTGATTGATTGCAAGAACCCAGAAGAGTATTCAGTACCAAAAGAGAGAAAGGTCACTTGAGAACTTTGTAGCTGGAAGAGTTGGTAAATACAAGGAACACACTTTCCTTGCCCTTTTTAAGAAATCAAATCCATATGGCTTTTGTCTCATGTTCTGGTATGTGTCGGCTCTGTTCTTGATGTAAAATTAACTTCCAGCACTAACCAACTACTTCCTTAGCCTTCGGGTGTACATAGCAGTCAATCTGCTCATTTCTTACATTACACTGAATTTTTCCAAGAATTTGTTTCAGCCTTATTTTAGAAACTCTTCTAATACGATATTCACAGTTTCCGAACTCCCCGCATCACTTTTGTGTGATTTAATCCTTAACTACTTGGAATAACCCATACATCTTATAAGTTGGTTAAGGAAATTCTAGTTTATGAAACTTTTTTTAATGCATTGGACCATTTATCTTGGTGTATTTTATTAACACCCAGATATTTTATTAACACCAGGAACTCTGGTAGTGCAGTGGTTATGAATCGGGCTGCTAACCTCAGGATTGGCAGTTCAAAATGACCAGCTGTTCTGCAGGAGAAAGATGAGGCTTTCCGCTCCCATAAAGATTTACAGCCTTGGAAGCCCCATACAGGGTTGTTATGAGTTGGAACTGACTCCATGGCACATAAGAACAACAACATTTTATTAACTATGGGAAATTTTATAAAACACCAGAGGAAATTCCATTCAGACAGTATTGACTAGGAAACTAGAATAATACTTTGCTAGCTTTAAAGGAAAAGTGTACTTAGGATCATTGAAAATCAGAAGGTATTAGGTACAGGAGGTGTGAGCTTAGGATGTGGAATGATCAGCCTTTTCTACCTACTTTCCTTGGACTGACCAACCTGTTCCACCTGTTTTCCATGTACTGAAGTGCCACATTTGCATGTTATCCTTTTAGCTCAGGAGTTCCTGAATAGTGCAAATGATTAGCATACTTAGCTGTTAACCCAAGGTTAGAGATCAATCCATCAAGAAATACCTAAGAGGGGTATTCAGGACAAACCTCCCTCTAAGACCTAGAGGTTTGGTATTTTACTTCTGAAAAACTCAGCCATTGAAAACCATATGGGGCACAGTTCTATTCTGACATACATGGGGTTGCTTTGCGTTGGCATTGACTAAAGACAACTGGTTTTCCTTTAGCCCTATCACATTTGCAAATGTTAGTATTTCAGAAGAGTTGTCTTACTCCTGGGACCCTATGAGTTGGTGCCTAGACAGGTAGTTTTCTTTCAAAGAGGACTTTGATGGAATCATGGCTGAGTGGAAATGGATAGGGTAGGACCTACAGTACTGCAGTGTCTTTTGTTGACATGGAAATAGGAGGGGCTGCAAAGAAGAACTGGGCATGCTATAGGGCCAGAGCCGCCTAATAAATGATCTGGACCTTGCTGACCTTGCAGACAACAAGCTTGAGCCACCTTCAGTGGACCTGTACTTATGAGAGGCCATAATTTTCAGGACAATGGAGAAACAAAGGGAAAATGGAACTAGTTTTATGACTAGGTAGATTTATCTGGAAAAACAAAAGAAATCTGTCCAAGGACTGAGATATGCCAGACCCAAGCCATGGCATTATTTTCAATAGCTTCATATGGATGTGAGAGTTCTACGGAAGACCAAAGAGTCCTGGTGTGGCACTGGAGGATAATGCACTGCACTGCAAAGTCGGTTTGAACTGCAAGCTTAACAGCTGCTCCTCATAAACCCTGTATAGAGTCACTATGATTTGGAACCAGCTTGATGGCACTTAACAATAACAACAACAACAATGGAAGTCTATAGAAGAATTGGCGCATTTGAGTCATGGTGTTGCAGAAGAATGTTAAAAGTACCATAGAGGGGGAGGAGGTGGAAGAACAAGGTAGATAGGGGAACACTGAAACAGGTTTGTATGGGCTGAGCGGGACAGACGTAAATAGTGATGTATGCTGAACCTTAGAACAATAGGGCTCTATGATACAGGGATCTAGGCATTGTTTGAAAAGGGGAAATAATACTAAGATGCTTGACTGTCTTATGAATGTTGGTTTCCCTTGCCTACTATTGTAAAATAGATACCTGAGTGAGATAGAAAGTAATGTTGGGAAACATGATTACAGAAAATTTGTAAATGCATCTTCAGCCTATAACTGATTGGAATACCTAAAAGGGGTTCTAGAACTTGCCCAGTAAAATAGGACTCTTGCTGAGGTGTTGCAAAGTATAGGATGGTTGGTGGAATCCTGAATCCCATCCAGAACCTTCTGAGGGGGGACATTCCCACTAGAAAGGACAAGCAGACCAGCCTGGAACAGCTAGAGCAACAGAAGATACATCTTCAAAGAAAGATCATCAGGAAAAACCCTGAACAAAAATGTCAGTATAACTGACTACTGCAAGAATAAACATGCTGTTCACCAGGAAGCCATCAAGGCAAGTAATCGAGTCCCTTAAGGACAAACCCCAGTCTAAGACTGAAATTCAAAAGGAACACATGAGCAGGAATGTAAGCTTGCTGGTGACCATATTAGTCTACTGGTGAGTGGAAGGGGGGAAAGGCAGCTATGAAGAAAGTGCTGAGTTCAACCACGTTCCATAGACTCCCATTGACCTGGAAATGAGAAAGAGAAGAGGAAGGGCTGGTCGGTCCAAAGTGTGGCGAGAGCTGGGGACACCTGAGCCCATGGAAAAGGACTTAGCCACAGAGGGCTAGAGCTGTGAGTGAAGCATCCAGCTGATATGAAGTGAGGGGAGATGCACAAGAACACCCAAACTTGCAGGTAGTACTCATTTGACCTAGCCTCAATAGCTTGATAATCAGAACTTGATAAAAAAAATTTTTTTTTGATAAAGGAATCAAGGGTAAATTGCTACAATTTGATGAACCTGACCTATACTCTTGGAGATAGTAACTCTAAATACCAACAGAGAGGGAAGGAGTCTTCACATCAAGTATCAACGCTCTCCCCACTATACATAGGGTAGATAAGGATGAGCAACTTAGACATTGGCTACCTACAATGAGGGGGCAATAAAGGAATGAAGTTACAATGTTTCAAGATGAAGTTTAATTTAAGAGTGTGAGGGGGAAGAAAGTGTCCCCACTAAATAATTTTCATCTTGTCTAAATGGGTCTGGTTAAAAGAAATGGGGATAAGATTTTTATGATTCAATAGTAAGTTACTGTTATCATGACTAATTGCAACGGTCACAATCGTAAAGGTAGAAGTTTTGTAACAAAAATGGGGAGCAGTTAATTTTACAGTCCAGAAACAAAGGACCGGAGGACCATCAAGGGAGAAGAGCATAAGTGGAATGGAGGACCTTAATCAGAGAAGGAGGAACACCAGAGATGGAGGCAGAGGTGGGGACATAGAGAGGGGGAGCCCGCTGAGGACTCTAGATTCATGGGAAGAGAAGGACTAAGAGATAGTGGCTATGAGGCAGACTTGCAGAATGTGCCCTTTGGTGATGTAAATTATTGTATATGCATGAGTGTTTTTTTTGTTTTGTTTTGTTTTTAAAAAAAAGAGCTAAAGTGAATAGAGAGAAATACTATTAACTGATGGTACATGGAAGGGATTGTAATCATTATGATGAAACTAATTGTATGACTTTAAAAAAATGTAAACATGATGATCTGCCCTGTTAACTTTCACTCAGTTCACAATGAAAACTTTTGTTGTTGTCAGGTGCCATCAAGTCGGAACTGACTCATAGCGACCCCATGCACAGCAGAATGAAACAATGTCCGATCCTGGGCCAACCTCACTACCGCCGCCACACTTGACGCCATCAATGATGTCACCTGGCTGAGCCATCTCGTTGGGGGTCTTCCTCTTTTTCTCTGACCCTCCACCTTACCCAGCATGACATCCTTCTCCAGAGACTGTTCCTTCCTGACAATATGTCCAAAGTATGAGAGACAAAGCTTAGCCATCCTGGCCTCCAAGGAGCACTCTGGCTGCACCTCTTCCAAAACAGATCTATTGGTTCTTTTGGCAGTCCATGGCACTTTCAGTATTCTCCTCCAACACCACAACTCAAAAGCATCAATTCTTCTACGATCTTCCTTATTCAATAAAAACTTAAATTAAAAAAATTACAGTGGACTGCTGTAAGAACAAACAAATCTCTGTTGAAAGAAGTATAGCCAGAATGCTCCTTAAAGACTCCCTCTCTCATACTTCAGACATATTATCAGGAGAGATCAGTCCCTGGAGAAGAGGACATCATGCTTGATAATGTGGAGGGCTAGTGAAAAAGAGGAAGACCCCCTCCCCAACAAGATGGATTGTCATTGTGGCAGCAGCAATGGGTTCAAGCTTAACAAGATCAAAGACATTAGTGTTTATTTGTTTTATTTAATCCTATGGGTTTTACCTGGAAGATACAGATCTTTCTGCATACTGGTCATGTAAGGAAAAAATTCAGTGCTGTCAAAATAATGCTAAAAGCCAGGAAATTCATGATTATGGCTTCTCTTTTGCAGATGCAAAATGTGTGTTAAAATGTCTCTTTAAATGTGTTATGTTTACAGAAGGCATACATTTTAGCACTTGTGTTCATTAAAATAACTTCTGATGATGGTTTTTATTCAATAATATTTCTTTTTATAAATATAAAATTGAGATACTATTATCCAAAGTTCAAGAATGTGTGTTTCCCGATTACCTATATTTGGGATTATAAGATTTCCTTTTAATCAAGTTATATATTTCTGTTTTCAGAATCTGTTATTTGTGACTGTATCATAATCTAGGATTACAAATATCATATATATATAGAGAGAGAGAGACAGAAATTAGGGGGAAATGATATTTTAAGGGACACCGCTTACTATGAAAGTTTTATAATTAGTCACATCATGATCTTAAAGTTACTTGGGTGTCCTTTATAAGAAATGACATATATCTCCAAAACACTATTGAAGCTATTGTGAACCTATTTACCAGTCCTCCATTTTGAGATTTTGGTAGATTTATGTAAAGTGCAAGATAACTTTATGGCCTTTGAAAATATTTATCAGTTAAATCTCTAAAACCATATACCTTAAATTCCAATGTTGTGAGAAAACAAACAAGAAGTTTAAGTTTCCCTTGAGTTTCATTGTTCTATGTAAAACCCCAGTGATGACAGATACAATTGTGGAGTGTAGCTTCCACCAGAAAACTTATTATTCATTCTTTCAAGAGAGTAAATGACTCTTGGAGAAATGTAGAGTTTAGGAATGACAAAAGTTTCATGCATTCAAAAGAAATATTGTGAAGATGGCATAATGAAATACTCAAATTTACCTTCAAATAATGCCTTCTATCATGTGATATCCAAGAGAAATTTAGGTGAGGAAGATAGAGTCTGAAATACAAGTCAAAATTATGCTTTTTTACTAGTGCTCTGATATTTACATCAGCCTTCATTTTTTATTTCTACTATTAGGCTCATCCTAGGAAGAAAAATCCAAATGGAGAGAAGAAAAGGAAGGGTAGTGGGGAGGAGGAAGATCACATGTAGAGGTGCCCTGGCCTCCTTCTATACTTTAGCCCTTGTTACCCTCTAATCTGGGGAACCACAGAGGTCAAGAGAGGCTTGGACAAGTATGACCAACCTTTGACAGGACACAGGGACACCACCATCAGCCCTGTAACCATAAACCTTAACAGTCTTCTTCTTTTGGGAGTTAAATAGAGGAAGGGAATAGAAAAGAACCATGAAATAACCCTGGAATCCACCAACTAATTTGAAAAATTAGCTAGAAATAATTAAATCAGTTACTCCTAAAATGTGTTGCAGAAGGCATTAGCTCTATAGCACGAGTGTGTGTGTTACAGAGAATGAGAAAGGCAGGGAAAGATCTAGTTGTCTAGGAATGGTGGGTTAAACAAAATTCACTCTTTTATGTGAATGATTTCAGTTCACCTTCAAAACTAATTTTATTGTAAATATCATGATAAACCCTATTTTAAAAACGAGGAAAAGTTAAGAAGTTGATCTAGTCATTCATTCATGAAGTTGTGATGGTGAGCTTCAGTACTAAAGTATCATTCCAGAGAGCAGATTTACTTACTCAATGAATTTCCATAGCTTTTAAAAAAATATACATATATACCCTGAGTCGCCAAAAGGATTATATAACATGCATGTATAGCATTTTCATCATAACCTTTTTTAAATTTTTATGAGCATCTCAAGAGATAAATGTTCCATGAAACCTCTTTTGTGGAGGAATGACCTAGATTTCTTCATATACTTTCTACTCAGAGCTTCAATTTGGCAAGCCAAAAATTTTAATTAGCCAACATCTAGGTACAAAAAGCTAGTATGACATGCCAAAATGATAAATTCTGAGTTTAGACATGTTTGTATTTATTTTGTCTGAGTGATCTATTCCTATTTTCTCTCTCATTCTTTTTCAGGTGTTTCATCCCAAACATTTATGCAGCTTTGTTCACTGCTGCTCTTGTTCCCTTAATGTGTCTTGTGGTGGTGTTTGTGGTATTCATCCATGCCTACCAGGTGAAGCCACAGTGGAAAGCATATGACGATGTCTTCAGAGGAAGAACAAATGCTGCAGGTTTGAAAGAAATTGAATTTTCATTTTGGAGATGGGAAAATTTAATGATGGGAAAATGTCATGGAGTGTTTTGTTTTTTAATTGTTGTTTTTAATAGAAAACGGAGTGAGGTTAGGCTCAGCTTAAAGTTCTGAAGCCCTAAGTTAAACTATAGGTTTTAAATCTGTTTCTTGGCACTTAGCAACATCTTTCTTCAGGCCTCCCTAGGTTTTAACGTTGGTTCCAATTTTGTCCTTAAGATATTAATGTCCACAAATGAGTCACAGCCTTTGGGAACTGCTTCTCAAGTTTTCTTCAACTCAAGCATGAACAACCTGTGCTCAACCTATAGCATCTTATTGATTTGTCTCAGGTTCTGAGACTTGTTCAGAGTTAACTGAACCTCCACAATGCTCATGAGGGCTGTATTTTGCATGTGGAGTTCTGATTCTGCTGACAGATGTTTTAAAACATATGTAATCAGACAGCTTCATAAGTGGCTACACATGTCTGGTTACTTAAGTGTACAAGTCTTTCCAGCTCAAGTTGGCTTTCACTGAAGTTCATTTTTTCCCTTTGAATCATAGTTAGCACAGGTTTTTATGATTTGCTTCTCTTTTTTCTTTCTTTCCTTTTTTTAAGGTTAGATTCTCTGAGGAATTTTCTTAAGTAGGAACAATAACCACACACCTAAAAACTCATCCTAAAATGTTGTGTGAATATCTGGGACTTCAGGGAGACCTTTATAAGCCCCTGATGAGGGATTCCTCAAGCACCAGTAAAGAATATGAGTCTCCTCTTTTCTAAGTTATTGCAAATTTAAGATCAAATGAGTATCAGTCTTACAAGAATTCTTCATATTTGATGTGCTTTTGAGAATGTAAAAGATATCATATATGCCTAAGGAGCTCTGATATTATAGTGGATTATGAGCTGAGCTGTTAACCTTACGGTCAGTAGTTTGAATCTACCCATCACTCCGCAAGAGAAAGATGAAGCTTTCTGCTCCTGTAAAGATTTACATCCTCAGAAACTCTATACAAGGTCGCTCTGTGTCAGAACCAACTCAACAACACACAGCCACCACCACTGCCACTATATTTGCCTTGTGGGCACTATAGTTTAGGCACTGGATTACTAATCAAAATGTTAGCATTTCAAAACCACTAGCTACTCCACAGGAGAAAGATGAGACTGTCTGCTCCCATAAAGATTTACAGTCTCAGAAACCCTATATAGGATTGCTATGTGTCAGAAACAACAGGATGCCAATCAAGTCCCTAGAATAGTGTCAAATGTATTGTTAGTTCAATCGACGCTGGACAACAGAAGAAAAACCTTCTAGATCCTGAACTGGATCAGAGACGCTACAAAGAGAATTTTCTTCATGGTATACAGAAAAGATACTTATTTTATATTAGATTGAAGTCCAGTTTGTCGAGATACTGCCATTTTCTACATTTTCCTATTTAACATGCTTTTGTGTAGACAGAAATATTATTTAAAGTTATGAGTAATTATTTAATTAAAACACAGTATTCAATTAGAAATCCTACTTTTTCATGGGACATAGATTTTATCCAGAAACTGTTTTTATTCAACTTGAGTTTTATGTTATTAAAAATCCATATTTATTTATTTATTTATTTTGGAGAGAAAAGTTGTTTGTTTCTTTAACCAAATGTTAACTTTTAAAATTTTATTTTTAATGTGATATAAAAGTACCCATCTTTGATGATTTTAATAATGGCAACATAAGAATTCCTAACATAGTGTGTTAACCCTTTACATGCTCAAGTCCATGGCCATTGAGTTGATTCAGAGTCATAACAACCCTATGTAGAATTTTCAAATTATAAATCTTCACAGAAACAGACAACCTTATCTTTCTCCTTCAGAATGGCTGGTGGGTTTGAACTGCCTACCGTAAGCCTGTCAGCCTAATGCCTAACCCGCAGCTCCACCAGGCCTCCATTTACATGTCCAGATCATCCCTTAAATATCTTTGATGTGACATACAGTACCACTGATAGAATTAGATAAAAAAATAAAATAAGTACTACCTCTGAGTAATTCTGTCTCATAGTGACCGTGGCGAATAGAGTGGTGGTGGTTATGTGCCGTGGAGTCAGTTTCAAGTCATAGCAACCCTATGTAGGGTTTCTGAGGCTGTAAATCTTTATGGGAGCAGAAAACCTCATCTTTTGTCCAGCAGAACGACTGGTAGTTTCAAACTGCTGATGTTGAGGTTAGCAGTCTGACTCGTACCCACTACACTACCAGAGCTCCTTAAAGAGTAAGATGGTACTCTGAATATATGAAAAGTACAGCCCTCAAATATTGAGCATACTACTAAAAGTTCCAGCACACTTGTGTCTAAACTAGGAAAACCTCTATGGCAATGACATTTTTACATAAAAGAGTAGTGTCAGAGAAGAAATATTAGTGGAAGCATTAGTTGATTGTAGCTTTTCAAATTCAGATTTAAAATATTTGGAATTTTTAATCCTACTATTTCCTTGATAAGGAGCCCCAATGGCACTGTGAGTTTGGATTTGGGCTGCTAACTGCATGGTTAGCAGTTCAAACCCACCAGCCACTCCACAGAAGAAAGATGAGACTGTCTGCTCTCATAAAGATTTAGAGACTGGGAAACTATATAGGGCTGCTGTGAGTTGAAATCAACTGGATGGCAGTTTTTGTTTTGTTTTGTTTTATTCATTTATTCCCATGGTACTTATTTCCTGAACAAATCTGTTGAAAAGTTCTAAAAAGTATTAAAAGGCAAAGATGTCACCTTGAAGACTCAGGGGCAAATGACCCAATCCATGGTATTTTCAGTCACCTCATATACATACAAAAGCTGGACAATAAATAAGAATGACCAAAGAAGAATTGTACATTAGAATTGTGGTGGTGGCAAAGGAGATTGAATATACTGTGGACTGCCAGAAGAGAAAACAAATCTATCTTGGAAGAAGTACAGTCAGAAGTGTCCTTAGAAGTGAGAGTGAAGAACTTTTTTCTCACATACTGTGGACATGTCATCATGAAGGCCCAGTCCCTGGGTGCTTAGTAAGTAGAGGGACATTGAAAAAGAAGACCCACAATGACATGGTTTGACACAATGACAAGGGTGTAACAATAAACTCAAACATAGCAGTGAAAGTGATGCTGGTGCAGGACCACGTAGTGTTTTGCTCTGTTGTGCATAGGGTCACTATGAGTCAGAAAAAACTCAAGTGCACCTAGCAACAACATTCACTTGATAATACAACCTAACAGTCATTATCTTATGCTTAGTCTACTAGTATCTTCCTAGAATTGGTAACTCTGATTCTAGTTATTTTGTTTTTCTCTCCAATTCATTACCTCAAAGTTCTTTATATAAAAATTGCAAATTGGGTTTCTTAATTCTCCCATCATTGTTGTTATTAGGTGCCATCAAGTCAGTTCCGATTCCTAGCGACCCTGTGCACAACAGAACGAAATATTGTCCGATCCTGTGTTATCCTCACAATTGTTGTTATGCTTGAACCCATTGCTGCTGCCACTGTAACATAACATTCCATCTCTTTTTCATTAATCCTTCACTTTACCAAACATGATGCTCTTCTCCAGGGATGAGTTCCTACTGATAACATGTCTAAAGTATAAGAGGTAAACTCTCCCTATCCTGACTTTTAAGGAACATTTGAATATTCTTCTCCAACACAATAATTCAAAGGCATCAATTCTTATACAGTCTTCTTTATTCATTGTCCAACTTTCACATACATATGAGGCTATTGAAAATACTATGGCTCGAGTCAGTCCCACCCTAGTCTTCAAACTGGTATCTTTGTTCTTGAATTTAAAGAGATCCCAAAATTACAACCATTCAAATTCTCCCTGATTGCCCCAAAGAAAAGTCCAATCCCTTAGCCTGTGACACAAGAGTCCTCACAATCCATCTCCAGGCCATATTTCCATTCCCAAATTAATTACTATTTAATCTACTTTCTGACCACACCTGTTTAGTCTTTCCTTTCAGCCGAATACTATCATGTTTGCTTATGTCAGGAGCCCTCTACTTTGAATGTAATACTGCTTATTACTAGTCGACAATACACATGTTCTCATTAAGTGATTTGGAAAACTATGGCTAGGTGATGCAGAGTTGGAAGACACTGAAGTAAGAGCTCCAAAGCTGTCCAAAATAAACACATAACCTAAGTAAAAATGATGTGCTTGATGTAAATACAAGTTGATATCACTAAATCCTACTTCTAATTAGATAGCTCCAATTACTTATACTTAATCTTGGAAGCATCCACTTCTGCAAAACTTTTAGATTGACCCCTTTGATGATCACAAATAAGAACAGGTCTTCTGGAGTCCATGACAAGAGCAATCCTCTGTAACAATGACTTTTGAAACCTAGTGAAATAGATACAAATGATGATACTGAAACCCTGAGCATTAGAGCATAGGTCGGAGAGGTAGATTCAGTGCTGACTGGAAGAGGGAACTGAGCAGGAGCAGTGAGAGAGAAGAAAACAGAGAGACTCTAGGCTGGTATGGAGCAGTGAAGATATCTTGAGCTTTTGCAAGTGGCTGTCGGTACATTGGCCTGCAGGCACAGGATGTGACGGGAATTGGCAGCAGTGGGTGCATTTATCCCTTGTTTGTGTGCCCTCCTAGTAGATGGGGGCATGACCAGTCCCCACCAACTCAGCAGCCAATGGCACCCCCTCCTGCACAGTCTCTGCTTTGCCTGGGGCTGGGCACTGGGCATAGTGTCCTGCTCCTGGAAGCACTTGAAACTGCTCTGAACTACACTACACAAACAGTGAACAGAGAATTAAGAATGTTCATACAGTTTCTACCACATCCACCAGGAGACAGATGGTAAGTATCTGAAAATACACACATATACAATCATCAACTAAATATAAATTCAACACCACAAAGTCTGAGATAGATAACAGATAATTTAAGATTACACAACAAACAAGAGTGTGTCTGATAAGAAGAGAGGGTATATGCACAAGAACACCCACACTTGCAGATAATACCCACTTGACCTGGCTTCAATGACTGGATGATCAGAGCTCAACAAGAAGAAGAAAGAAGAGGAAAAAAAGAGTGATCTGATACAATTTTATGAACTTGACCTACACCTATGCAGTAGTTCAAAAGAGGGAGCAAATCTTTACAGCAAGGATCATTCCCACCCCCTCCATACATGGAGTAGACAGGGATGGGCAACTTGGACATTGACTACCCAAAATGGGGGCACTGAAAAGACAAGAAGTGACTGGCTTACAAGCTTTCAAGAGGGAGCCTAGATCTAGAGGGCACGGAGGAAGGTAGAATCTCCACTGAGTAGTATCCAATCTGTCTAGGCAGGGCTGATGAAAGGAGATGGGGATAGGTCTCTTGTGATACAATAGTGAATAATTGTTATCAGGACTGATTGTGAGGTTTGTAAATGTACAAGTAGATGTTTTGTAGCAAGGAGGGGAGTGATTAACTTTGCAGTCTAGGAGCAGAGGTCCCTGGGACCATGAAGGGAGAAGAGTGGAGTATGGGACCCTACCCAGAGAAGCAGTGATGCCTGAGATGGAAGCAGAGACGATAACATAGAGAGCTAGAACAGTTGGGGACTTTAGACCCAGAGAGGGAGAGTAGCTGTGTGCTGATGACCAGAAGGGGTGGGGGGAGAGTGTGAGGGGCAGGCTTGTAGAATATACCCTTTGGTTGGTTGATGATGCATGGAGGGGATTGTAACCATGGTAATGAAACGATATACGATAGGATGAATGTAAAACTAATGTTCTCCCATGTAAACTATAACATTATTCACAATTTAAAGAACAAAAAAGAGTGTGTCAAATAAGTCACTGAAAAACAGTCAGTAAATATAACACCAGAAATGGTATCAGGACTACCTGATAAAATACTGAAAAGAATGCTAATTATGCAAATTCAATGAAGATCAAGAAAATTACAGATGAAGTCAAGGGATGGGGGGAACTGTGGAAAACATTGGGAAACAAATGAACAAATGAAAAAATAATTGAAGAAATGGGAACCACATAAAATCAGCAATTAGATAGCCATAAGTTTAACACTAAGATTTCAAAAATATATTTAAATGGCAAAGCAATTGAATTGAATCAATGGAAAGTTGAATTACTGAGCTTGAAGAAACAACAACAACAACAACAACAAAAAAAACCTCTCGATATTCATCTGTTAGAGAAACAATCAGAAAAAATAACAAAAAAAATACAAAGAAAGCCTAAGATTTATGAGCAACACTAACAAGAGGAATGATATATGTATGATAATAATTCCAGAATGGGAAGAGATTTAAAGAAAAAGAAAAAAAAAGGAAAATATTGCCAAAGAATTGTTGGAAGAAAACTTCCCTAACATCATGAAAGACAAGACAGCCATTCAAGAAGTTTAACTAACTCCAAACAGGATAGACCCCAAAAGAAAAACTCCAAAACATATTATAATAAAATGTTTCAAACCCAAAGGTAAGGGGATGGAGCTTGATGGCAGATAGGGGAGAAATGCAGTGAGGAGCTCTGTCAGCAATGATACAGAATACTGGATGAAGCAGGTTCAGGGGATGGTCCCATAACTTTGAACTATGTATAAAGGAATGTTTAGAAACTTTGAAGGCTTATAGCCAGTGAAATTTGTAGCAGAAGCAAGAAAACTGGTATGTTTTTTTTCTGATCAGCTATCTTCAGCAACTCCCAGAGCAGCCACCTGTAGCAAGACGGAGAAGGTAAGGATCAGAGACACAACTGACACATAACACATCCTCTGAGATAAAGGTGTTGGACATTCTCCATTCTCTCTCTCTTTTTTTTTTCTCTTTTATCTGTTCATTGGACTCTCCCTGTCTGTGCAGTTCCATTCTGGTGAATAGAGAGGGTGCCTGAGTGAGTGGACACCCCCTCCCCACACTTGAAGGGTTTTTCTATGCATGTGTACAGATCTGCTCAAAATTTAAATGGAAAGGATCCCCTTAAAACCAAAAGGCAGCACAAAATGGCCACAGAGTGCCCAGAACTGTTAATCACTAGGAAAAAAGCCTGAATGGGGGTTGTGGAGTGGGAGAGAGACAGACCAAAAAAGGAAACAGGCAGAAAATTAAATCCTGAGTTGTCATAATGACCAACAGTGACATCTTGAAATTTCTCAGGTGGCCTTGAAGGCAAGAAGCCAAGGGGACATTAAAGTCATACTCATATTTTGCTACAGAATTTTTTTTTTCTGTTCTCTTTTCTGCAATTATAGACTTGTTGTTGTTGTCAGGTGCCATCAAGTCAGAACCGACTCATAGCGACCCCATGCACAGCAGAACAAAACAATGTCCGATCCTGGGCCAACCTCACTACCGCCACCACACTCTATGCCATCAATGATGCCACCTGGCCGATCCATCTCGTTGGGGGTCTTTCTCTTTTTCTCTGACCCTCCATCTTACCCAGAATGACATCCTTTTCCAGCGACTGTTCTCTCCTGACAATATGTCCAAAGTATGAGAGACGAAGCTTAGCCATCCTGACCTCCAACGAGCACGCTGGCTGCACTTCTTCCAAAACAAATCTATTGGTTCTTTTGGCAGTCCATGACACTTTCAGTATTCTCCTCCAACACCACAATTCAAAGGCATCAATTCTTCTACGATCTTTCTTATTCACCACCTAGCTTTCACATCCATATGAGGTTATTGAAAATACCATGGCTTGGGTCAGGTGTACCTAGATTATAGACTACAGTACCCAAAATATCTTTTTTCTGTTGCTGTTTTGTTTTTTGTCTTCTCTTTACCTTTATGGGGCTCTTTCTCTCCCTATATTACTCAAGAAGAGACAGCAATAGTGGTCATATTGTCAATCTACAATCATACCCTATAGAATCCCACCATCCAGGCAAGAACCAATACCAGCTACTGTATACCAGATAGGCAGCCAATACCTGCAACAGTTACTCTGAGTTGAGTAATAAGAAGAGTGCAAAGGTAAGACCACATCCTGATCACATCTATCTGGAGGCAATCAGAAAACATAATAAAACAGCAACATACATTCATCTAATTATTAAGGTCACAGCTAACTACTGAAGATGCCCAAGAAACAGAAACAGATAACCACATCAGCCCATGTCCAGAAACAAGATAAAGTGACTAAAATAAATGAGCTGGAGGTAGACCTAGACTTCACATTGGAAGGAGGGCAGGCTTTGGAAATGTCTGAGAAGGGATTCAGAAAGATGATAATGAAATATATCAAAACACTTTACAGAGGGTTTGAGAAAAATAAGAAGTCAGAAAAGTGCAACAGGAACAATCAAATAAGATAGATACAGTATTGGAAATGATTCAAATCCTACAGAAAGAGGTCCAAATGATTAATAATAGAATATTAGAAATGGACAATACACTGAAAGGACAAAGGAATAGAATTGAAGAGATGGAAGCCATAACTAGTGAGCTTGAAGAGAAATCTCTCAATACTTCTAAAATCGAAGAACAACCAGAAAAAAAAAGGATAAAAAAATCTGAAGAAAGTCTAAGATTCATGTTGGACAAAATGAAGAGGAATAACTTAAGAATTATTGGCATTCCAGAACAGGAAAAATCACACAAATCCACAGAGGAGATAGTTGAAAATCTGTTGGAAGAAATTTTTCCTGACATCCTGGAAAGTGAAAAGATAAGCATTCAAGAAGCCCAATGAACCCCAGGAAGGATAGACCCCAAAATAAAATCACCAAGACACATAATAATCAAGCTCTCTTAAGTCAAAGAGAAGGAGAGAATCCTAAAAGCAGCTAAGGAAAAGAGAAGTGTTACATACAAAGGCAAACAAATCAAATTAAGCTCGGATTTCTCATCAGAAACCATGAAGGCAAGAAGACAATAGGGAGATATAATGAATAAAGAAGACCATAGAAGAATTGATGCATTTCAGTTATGGAGTTGTAGGAGAATATTAGAAGTATCATGGATCATCAAAAGAACAAACAAATCTGTGTTGGAAGAAGTACAAACAAAATGCTCCTTAGTAGCCAGGATGCCCAGACTTTGTCTCTCACACTTCAGATGTCTTATCAGGAGGGACCAGTTCCTGGAAAAGGACATCATGCTTGGTAAAGTGGAGGGCCAGCAAAAATGAGAAAGACCACTAATGAGATGAATTGGCACAGTAGCAGTAGCAATGAGAGCAAGCATAGCAAAACCCAGACTAATCTTTGCAATGATTGTGAGGTTGGGTCATGATCTGGAAATGTTTTCTTTTGTTGTTTATAAGTTCACTATAAGTCGGTACAGACTCAATGGTACCTAACAACAACAACAACAACAAAACCTGGACCAAGTCTTACTCCCAGACCAAGCCCAATGCTCAACCCAAGCACTAACCCTTGTCCTAACCATAACCCTAACAGTAAATGAAGTCCTTCATTATTGCTGTTAGATGCTGTCAAGTGAGTTCTGACCCACAGCGACCCTATGTACAACAGAATGAAATACAACCCAGCTCAGTGCCATCCTCACAATTGCTGCTATGTTTGAGCCCATTACTGCTCTCATGGTACAAATCTATCTATTTGGAGATCTCCCTCTTTTTTTGCTGTCCCTCCACTTTACCAAATATGATGTGCTACTCTTCTCCAGTCCATGTACATGGCAGTTACATAGCAACAATAGACAGTATATAACAAAAGAAAAATTAAAAGAAAATGAACATCCCTGTAAGTCAGAAATTGAGAAGAAACACAAAGTAGTAAACTGGGTGAAGCCATGGATCTGATGTTCTCTGGGTCTAGAACTATGTGGATTCAGGAGGATTTCAACTGCTATGGTGGTGAATTGAGTACTACACAATGCAAATGCCCCAAAATGCATAGATGAGATTAGTGGTAACTGTACTATGGACACTATAAAAAGGCAGCAATAGTGCCCTGGGTTATTGACTTATAGGAATCTAGACACCAAGGAGAAAGCAGAATATCTCAGCAAGTAAAGATGACAATTTGAGGACTAAAGTGCACTTGACCCAAGCCATGGTATTTTCAATTGTGTCCTATGCATGTGAAAGTTGAACAATGAATAAGGAAGACCATAGAAGATTGATGCATTTGAGTTACGATGTTGGGGAAGAATTTTAAAGGTATGAGGGACTGCCAAAAGAACAAACAAATCTGTGTTGGAAGAAGTACAACCAGAATGCTCTTTAGAAGCCAATATGAACTAGACTTTGTCTCTCATACTTCAGACATACACTCAGCAAGTACCTTGGCCAAGCACCAGAACAAGAGCTTATGGACTATAGCTGCAATATCCCTACTGTAACTGTGGGGACAGAAAGCACAGAACATCAAAATGAATCCTCTTTATGGACCAGGACCCAAGAGAGGGCTGAGGGGAGGCAATCATAAACCATTAGACAGGAAGTGGTAGCCAGAGAGGTAGAGATAGAGAGTATTCATAGTAAAAAAAACACTCCTACGTGAGCATCAAAAGAAGATAGAAATTATACACAGTCACTGTATCAAAAACAAATGGTTGATGTTCAACAAATTCAAGAGCCAGTGATGCTGAGGAAGACGTCCAAAGAGCATTGAAAGCATTGGCAAAGAACAAGTCACTGGGAATTGATGAGACACAAATTGAAATATTACAACAAACTGATGCAGCATTGGAGGCACTCACCCATCTATGCCAAGAGATTTAGAGGATAACTACCTGGCCAACTGACTGGAAGAGATCCATATCTGTGCCCATTCCAAAGATAGGTGACCCAATAGAATGTGGAAATCATCAGACAATATCATCGATATCCCATGAGAGTAAAGTTTTACTAAAGGTAATAGAAAAACAGCTGCAACCATACATTGACAGAGAACTTCCAGGGGTTGAAGCAGATTCAGAAGACGACATGAACCAGGGATATCATTGCTGACGCCAGATGGATCTTGGCTGAAAGCAGAAAATACCAGACAGATGTATACTTGTGCTTTATTGACTATGCAAAGGCTTTATTAACTATTAAAAATATTGTGTGAATCATGACAAATTATGGACAACATTGCAAAGTATGAGTATTCCAGAATGCTTAATTGTGCTCACAAGGAATCTATACATAAACCAGGAGGCAGTTGTTTGAATAGAACAAGGGAACACCAAATGTTTTAAAATTGGGAAATGTGTTTGCCAGGATTGTATTCTTTCACCATAATTATTCAATCTGTATGCTGAATAAATAATATGATAA
>NW_006408854.1:1757277-1766362 GCF_000296735.1 Chrysochloris asiatica
ACGGTCGCTATGAGTAGATACTGACTGAATGGCACCTAATTACTACTAACTACTATTACTTGAGATAACCTTAGCAAAGATAGCCTTTAAATCAAAGATTACAAGCATGATTTAATCCAGAAAAAAAAAAAATAGAATGATCTAAAAATAACTTTGTGGTGCTGTGGGTTAATGTGCCAGACTGCAAAGCCATTTGAACTGCAAGGTTGGCAGTTGAAGCTCACCAGCTACTCCTTAGAAGCTATACAGGATCACTATGGGTTGGAACCAACTCAATGGCACTTCACAACAACAAAAATAACTTTGAGTAATTATGTTAGGAAGGAGCCCTGATAACATAGTAGGTTACAAATTGGTCTACTAACTACAAGGTCAGCAACTCGAATCTACCAATCATTTGGTGGAACAAAGATGAGGCTTTCTGCTTCTATAAAGATTTACAGCTTCAGAAACCCTACATGTGGTCTCTGTGAGTCAGCTGACTCAAAGGTACACTACCACCACAACCACTAATTATGTTAGGATTATCAGAGACATAAAGCAGAAGTCAACAAATCATTTGCCATGTACCTGGGTTTTTCTCTCCATTTTATACTATTTATTTATTTGCAGCTTTATTTATAATTTGCATACCATAAAGTTCACCTGTTTAAACAGTTCAATTATTTTTGGTAAATTTACATAGTTGTGCAATTATTCCATAATCTCCTTTTAGAACACTTTCATAATCCCAAAAAGAAGTCTTACCTGCCACTCCTTATTTCCTACCTCCTTAGCTCCTGGAAAGTACTAATCTACTTTGTCTTATGTTTTTAAATTTGAGGAATATTGCTAGATATATTAGGTAGTATTCTGAGAAGTATATTTTCAAATAGGTAAATTACAAGTAGAAAACAAATCCTCTTTCTTACAAAAAGGCAATGTTCTTATTTCATAAAATATCCTAAATGTTTAGGTTTTTTGGTCCAATGTTGTCAAGAGTTTCTGTGTTTGTTTGTAAATAAGTTTTTAGTAATTAATAGAATGTATTATGAGAAGAAAAGGTTGATGTGCAAAGGTAAGTCAGAAGTAACTGCTACTAGGGTTCCAGTTCATACATGTACAGGTTTAAACATGTCTAGGCAGTCAGTGGTGGCTGCAAACAAGTTCTCTCACTAATACACTTGTCTTAATGTTTTTTTGGGTAACTACTCATTCTTTGAAGAATGTTCAACAAGAATCTCTTTGAAAAACCTTTCACTATCCATCCTACAGCCCTGATCTTGCCCCTTCAGATTTCTTTTTGTCTCCGAGCTCAAAGAATATTTAAAGGAAACATGATTTGAGTCCATCAAGGATATAAAAAAAGTGGTTTCTGAGGGGATCGGCTGGGCCAGTTAAATTCAAGGAAGAGAGGTCAATTCCAATGGTTATGGCAACTCTTTGGGGGAAATCCCAAAAGAGTAACCTTGATAGATTTACTCAAAGGATACAGGATGATTACGAGAACCCATGAAGAAGTTTTAAGAAAACTGAAAATTGCATTGGTGAGAAAAAGACCAAGAAAGTGCCAAGACATATTATTTTCCATTAAGACAATGTACTTGCTCATTCTTTGAAGAATGTTGGACAAGAATCTCTTTGAAAAACCTTGCACTATCCATCCTATAGCCCTGATCTTGCCCCTTCAGATTTCTTTTTGTCCCCGAACTCAAAGAATATTTAAAGGAAGCATGATTTGAGTCCCTCAAGGATATCAAATGGCTGTTTTGGAAATGGTATAAATTGAAGAGTGCAGAATTCTCTGGGTAACGGTTGTTGTTGTTAGGTGCCATCGAATAGTACCAACCCATAGCGACCATATGCACAGCAGAACAAAACTCTGCCTGATGCTGGACCAACCTCACTACTGTTGCCACACTTGACTTCATCGATGCTGCCACTTGGCTAATCCATCTCGTTGGGGGTCTTCCTCTTTTTCTCTGACCTTACAAAAAATTATATCCTTCTCCAGTGACTGGTCCCTTTTGACAATATGTCCGAAGTATGAGAGATGAAGTTTGGCCATCTTGGCCTCCAAGGAGCACTCTGGCTGCACTTACTCAAAAATGGATCTATTGGGCAGCTTATGGCACTTTCAATATTCTCCTCCAACACCATAACTCAAAGGCATCAATTCTTCTAGGATCTTCCTTATTCACTGTCCAGCTTTCACATGCATATGAGGTTATTGAAAATACTATAGCTTGGATCAGGCACACCTTAGTCCTCAAGCTGACATCTTTGCTCTTCAACACTTTAAAAAGACCTTGTGCAGTGGATTAGCCTAATGCAATACGTCGTTTGATTTCTTGACTGATGTTTTCGTGAGTATTGATAGTTGAACCAAGAAGAATGAAGTCCTAGACAACTTCAATCTTCTCTCCGTTACAAGAATGTTGTTTATTGGTCCAGTTGTGAGGATTTTTGTTTTCTTTACACTGAGATGTAATCCATCCTGAAGGCTGTGCTCCTTGATCTTCATCAGTAAGTGTTTCAAGTCCTCTTCACTTTCAGCAAGCAAGGTTGTATCATCTGCATATCACAGGTAGTTAATAAGTCTTCCTCCAATCCTAATGCCACATTTTTCTTCCTAGAACCTAGCTTCTCAGATTATTTTCTAAGCATACAGGTTGAATAAGTATGCTCAAAGAATACAACCTTGTCACACACTTTTCTTAATTTTAAACCATTCAATTTCCCCATGTTTTGTTCGAACAACTGTTCCTTGATCCAGGTACAGATTCCACATGAGCACAATTAGTGTTCCGGAATACTCATACTTCACAATGTTGTCCATAGCGTCTCATGATCCACACAATCGAAAGCCTTTGTGTAGTCAGTAAAGCATAGGTAAACATCTTTCTGGTATTCTTTGCTTTCAGACAAGATCCATCAGACATCAGCAATTATTTCCCTCATTCCACGGCCTCTTCTGAATCCAGCTTGAATGTCTTGAAATTCTCTGTCAATGTTTGATTGTAGCCGTTTCTGTATTACTTTTAGCAAAACTTTATTGCATAGCTTATCAAAGAGATCGTCCGATGACTTCCACAATCTATTGGGTCACGTCTCTTTGGAATGGGCACAAATATGAATCTCTTCTAATCAGTCAGCCAGATAGTTGTCTTCCAGATTTCTTGGCAGAGTTGAGTGAGTGCCTCCTGTGCTGTCTCACTTTCTTGAAAGATTTCAGTTTGTATTCCATCAATTCCTGGTGCCTTGTTCTTTGCCAATTCCTTCAATGCACCTTGGACTTCCTCCTTCAGTATCATTGGCTCTTGATCATATGATACCTCTTCAAATGGTTGAACATTAATCATTTCCTTTTGGTACAGTGACTCTGTGTATTCCTTCCATCTTCTATTGATGTTTTCCGCATCATTCAGTAATTTGACCAGAGAATCTTTCAATAACGAAAGTTGACACTTGAATCTTTTCTTTAGTTCCCCCAACTTGAGAAATGCTGAGCATGTTTTACCTTTTTTGGTTTTCTGATTCCAGATCTTTTCACATTTTGTTGTAATATTTGGCTTTATCTTCTCGAGCTGATGTTTGAAATTTTCTGTTCAGCTCTTGGACCTTCTCATTTCTTCCATTTGCTTTAGTATCTCTATGCTGGTGAGCAAGTTTCAGTGTCTTCTGACATCCCTTTTGACCTTTTCCTTTTTTCTTGTCTTCTCAATGACTGTTTGCTTTCTTCATGTATGATGTTCTTGATGTCATCCCATAATTCTTCTGGTCTTCAGTCTTTAGTATTTAATGTATCAAATCTGTTCTTCAGATGATCTCTAAATTCAGGTGAGATTTTCAATGGATGTTTACAGCTGTTTCTCTTCATTTTGAGTTGTGCTCCATCAGCAAATGACGGTCCAGCAGGCTTTTCTCTCATGGGCTTTACTCCATTCGCCTCATCGTGGTCAACTCTACTTTGAGAAGGCAGCTCTTCCCCAGTCACATTTTGAGTGCCTTCCAACCTGAGGTGCTCATTTTCCTGCACTATATCTGACAGTGTTTCTCTACTATTCATAAGGTTTTCAGTGACTAAATATTCAGAAGTAGTTTGTCACTCTTTCTTCCTAGTCTGTCTTCATCTGGAAGCTCATCTGAAACCTCCACAGCAGGTGACCCTGCTGGTATTTAAAATACCGGTGACATAGCTTTCAGAATCACAGAAACTCACAAGCCACCACCATACGACAAAGTGACAGACAACTGGTGGGGGTAATGGTTAGAGAGATGGAAATAATGCCTTTGGAAGTGTATAGATCTCAATGGAGGATATGTCAAGAAACATAACCTCATAGTTTGATATTTTTGTTTAATAAGGGTTTCTATGATTTGTGAGGTATACTTTTACTTTTTGACTTATTCTCACTCATACATTCTTATAGTCAAGCTGCTTTTTTTGTTGTTGTATTTAATGATTAGAATGATTATAATTGCATATTTAGCTTAGAATTTGTGATTTAGTGAGCAAATACAATTAGTTAACACCTGCATCAGCCATATTTGAATAAGTGGTGAACTCACTTCAGTCATGTTTGGTAGGCTGGCAATCTTCAGTGGCTTCTATAGAACTAAGGAGCCCAGGGAGCACTATGGGTTAGGCATTGGGCTGCTAACTACAAGATTGGAGGTTTAGATCCACTAGCCAGTCCTCAGGAGAAAGATGATGCTGTGTACTCTCCTAAAGATTTACAGACCTGAAAATCCTACACAAGATGGCTATCAGTGGATTTTGTTTTATGGATTATGTTCTTTAAACTAATCACTCTGTCCTACAGATAGGATTTGCCTGATAACAGAAACGACTTTACATCAACAAACTTGTTGGTTGGTTATAATGAATATTAACATCATCTCTTTATACCGTAATTTTGAGTGACTATTTCACTTCTGACCTTAATTTCAGACAATTCCAATGAGCTCAGTGAACTTCAAAGGAAAGATGCCCACTATCAAGTATTTCTTTTGCTGAGAGTGGCATGGCACAGCTATGGCAAATTTATTTTGTAGTTCTTTTAATGTCTGACTGTTATGAACCATAACTTTTGAAGTTCTGTGCCTCCTAATGAGATTCAGTCATCTCCCCCTCACTTCAGTGGGGTGGATACTCAATGAGAATGAGTCACAATAAAGGTATTTTCCCTGAACTAAATTTCAAACGTCTCAAACAGCATTTTAAACAAAGCCTGTAATTTTAGGGTTTGGTTTTGATCTCTGGCAATGATAAGTTGTCTTTCCTTTTGGGCTTATTTAGATTTTACTGGCTTCTTTCTGATTCATCAGCCAGTTCTTATATGAGGAATGATTCATGGGCCAGGGAAGGAAAATTAATTTGCATAAAGAAAGGAAGTAGGTGGTTACAAATCCTTATACAAATCCCACACATAGGCTTCAATGTGATATATAAAAACACAAAGGTGGCTTGATTCATCTAGTAGTGCATAATGTGAATCTAAAGTGTTTCAAATATTTTAGTTTTGAAGGCTACAGTGCACCTAATCTAAACCATGATATTTTTTATTGCCTCATATGCATGCAAAGACTGGTCAATAAGTAAGACTGAAGAAGAATTGATACATTTGAATTAAGGTGTTAGCAAAGAATATTGCATACACCACTGACAGCTGGAAGGAAAAAGAAATCTGTGTTGGAAGAAGGACATCCACCATGATACTTAAAAGCAAAAATGGCAAGACACTATCTCATATCCTTGGGAAATATTATCAGGAAGGACCAGTCCCTGAAGAAGGACCTCATGCTTGGCAAAGTAGAGGTTTGTGAAAAAAGTAGAAGACTCTCAGTGATATAGATTGATGCAGTGACTGCAACAATGGCCTCAAACTTGTGAGGATATGCCGGAATTTGGCCTCGGCAAGGGGGTGAGTACCCAAAGATGGGGTGTCCGGCGATGATGGGGAGAGGGAGAGAGAGAGAGACAGAGAAAACAGACACAAAGAAGACAGAAAACAGATACAAAGAAGACAGACACACAGGCTTGATGCAAGCTGCCAGACATACTGCTCAGTGGTTGACATTTTCCCTTCTCGGACTAACTCTAGGTGGGATGTCTGGAGAGGCGAGAGAGAAAAGAAACACTCGGAGACCAGAGTGGATGCAAAACCGGCAGACAGCCTCTTCATACCCTGCAAGCAATAAGGCCCGCAGACTTAAGTCTGCGTCCGTCTTTTATTTCCTCTCTTTCAGGGAGAGATCTTTACAGAAGAAGAATGGTATTATTCAGACAAGACAATCTTTAAGATAAATTAAGCCAGTAAACCTTTCTTGCACAGAGACAATCTTTAAGCCAGTAATCCTTTCTTCCTTACTGGGTTTAACCTTTACTTGGATCAAACTGATTGAACCCAGGGTGGTCCGAGGGAGTTGCCCCCATTGTCCTTAATCCCATATTCCCAGAATTTACCACTCCACCCCAAGTGAATATACCCCGGGCAGTTCCTCTCCAGAGCCTCCCTGCTTAATCCCAGTAAACCTGTCCTTGTTCGTCCTCTGAGGAAGTTTTACTGCCTTGGTTCTAGGGGGAAAATCTTGACCTTAGAAACTTAGGGGAATATTGCATTTCTCTGTGGACATCCAGGGCTCATGTATGAAATTATTAACAAGCACAACTAAACAATCAGATGAGGGACAGTTTGCTAAATCTGCTAGGTGGCCAGAGCCTGGTCCTCAGAGCCTGCGGCCTGTACGGTCCACCACACTCGGGCCCATGTGGCCCCGAACTCCTGACCGGGTCAGCGTGGTCTCCAACAAGGATAGTACAGGATCAAGCAATGTTTCATTCTGTTGTGCAAATGTTGCTATTAGTTGAAACTGATTCAATGGCACCTAACAACAACAATAGTTCTATACTGATTCTAACCTCTACCTGGTAACATTTAAGGACAGATACTTCAATTTCTTCTGAGGCTCCATTTCTTCATCTTAATTCTTGAATAATAATATTTGTTGTTGTGTGTCATTGGATTGATCCAAATTCACAGTAATTCTGTATAGTGTTTCTGGGAGTGGCTAGTGGGTTTGAACTGTTGACTTTGTAGTTGCCAGTCTAGTGCTTACATTAATAGTAATATAAATTAAAATTTCACTGCTATTATGAAAATCAATGAAAACTTATTTTAATGAATACTACGAGTATTGGTAAGGAGCTCTGGTAGCGTAGTGGTTACGAATCAGGCTGCGGACCTCAAGGTCAGCAGTTCGAAACTATCAGCTGTTCTACAGGAGAAAGATGGGGCTTTTTGCTCCTGTAAAGATTTATAGCCTCAGACACTCTGTACAGAGTCACTATGAGTCGAAACTGACTCCACGGCACATAACAACAAGTACCTGTCCTTTACATTCTAAATTTCTAGTGAGTTTTTCACTGCTGACATTTTAAAAAAATTTTAATACAGTAAAGAAATTCAATGAAATCCAAAGAAAAAAAAGAGAAGGAGTGAGCCCCTGTTAAATAAAATACATCCTTTGTTGTACTTTTCATAAATGGCTGCCATCAATTATTACCCTCCCTTTATGTGCATGCTAAGGTAGCACAGTGACTCTGTAGCATAAGCACTGGACTGCAAACTTCATGGTCTGTGGTTCGAGTCCACCAACTGATTCATGGGAAAAGGTGGGGCTTTTTGCTCCCACAAGATCTATAGCCTCAGAAATTCTAGACAGGGAAACTATAAATAGGAACCGATTCAATGGCACTCAGCAACAAATTTTGGTGATTTATTACATAGCAAAGGAGCCCTGGTAGCAGAGTGGTTATGCATGTGGCTGTTAACCCAAAGGTGAGTGGTTCAAACCTACCAACTGCCCCATGGAAGAAAGATGTGACAGTCTGCTTCTGTAAAGATTTACAGCTTTGGAAACCCAGTGGGGCAGTTCTACTGTGTCCTATAAAGTTCTGTGAGTCAGAATTGACTCGAAAACTGTGGGCTTATGAGTTATCACTTAGCAATCAATAACTGGGACACCCTTATTCTAGTGTCCTCATGATTCTCAAATCAAAAATTTAATTATGGAGGGTGTTCAAAAAGTTTGTAGGAAAATGGAATTAAAAGATAATATAATTTCTCCAAATTACATTTTGGAAGCCCTTTTGTATATCATTTTTATTTTTAATTACATTTTTTGCAGAACCAGTCATCGTTTATAAATAAAATTTAGCAAATACACTATGATTTGTTTCCTGAAACAAAACTGAGTATTCAGTTAAGAGAAGTACAAGTAATCTTACCTAGTAACAGGGCATGCTTGAATAGAAGCCAGAAGACCAGCATAACAGGTTTTGCATGTCCTTGGCAGTAAGCTGCTTGTTTGCAGTCTACTTCCAAGTTTCCTTGTTGAAAAAAACAAAACAAAACAATGCCTAGACACCTAAGGAAAACCCCAGAGCTTCTTACTATACAAAGAACAATCTTTTCCACTTGAGCTTAAAAAAAATCATTGTAAACAGATTCCTACAGGCTTCCGACATTTTGCCATTAGTGGTGAGAGAAATCCCAAATATTTAAAGAAACCATATAAATGCTCGCTCTCTACTTAGATTTAGATCTATGACATCAGTCTTCAGAGATTCAAAATAGATGTCTTTAAGCCTGAAAGAGGCTGTATTAAATATTCATTTATTGTCTGAATTATTATTTCTAAAAACATTGTTGTTGTTGTTAGGTGCCATTGAGTCAGTACCAGCTCATCGTGACCCTAGGCACAATAAAGCAAAAACACTACACAGGCCTGGGCCAACCTTACAATCATTGCCATGCTACAACCCACTGCTGCTGCCACTGTGCCAATCCATCTCACCAGGAGTCTTCCTCTTTTTCTCACACCCTCCACTTTACCAAACATGATAGCCTTCTTCAATGACTGACTGGTCCATCCTGATAATATATCAGAAGTATGAGTGGGGAAGTCTGGCCATCTTGGCTTCCAAGGAGTACTCTGGCTATATTTCTTCCAACACAGATCTGTTTGTTCTTTTGGCAGTCCATGGTATTTTCAATATTCTCCTCCAACACCATAACTCAAATGCATCAATTCTTCTACA
>NW_006408854.1:1767917-1771827 GCF_000296735.1 Chrysochloris asiatica
CCAAGGACAAAAAGGTTCTGGTAATTGGTAGTAGAGCTGGACCAGTTTAGAACTCGTTTCTAGATGATCTTTACCTCAGTGAATTGTCTTTTACGTAGTTTCACCCTAATACTGATGAGGAAAAAGTTAGTTTCCTTCATACTATTTCAATACAAGACTGAAACTGTTACATTTAGATTAGCTTAGAGCATGGATATATTTCTGGTGTTATGCTATAAGACTAGCACTGGACTGTTAACCTCAGGTAGCAGTTTAAACATACCACTCACTCCTCAGAAACCTATTTAAGGTCATTATGATCCGGAACTGACTTAATAGCACTTAACAACAACAACAACAATGATGGGGTTAGGTCCTGGTGTGGTAATGTAGGATAAGTACTGGACTGCTATCTACAAGGTTGGTGGTTCACATCCACCAGTCACTCCTTGGCAACTCTACGCAGCCTAACTATGAGGCAGAACTGCTGCAATGACACTTAAAAACAATATGGTGTGGCTAAAAGAAAAGCAGGCTGAAATTGTCACTAAGTGGCAGATGTGAGATTGCTTGGGCCTTGGTTATCCTCATTGTTGTCATTGTCGTCATCATGATCACCACTACCAATTAAGATCCACCATATTTTCTGGCTAAATGCTAAGAATTTTATATATATTATCTCAATTAATTTTTACAAGAACCTTCTGAAGTTCCCTTATTATTCTTACATGCCACAGAAGAAAATCAAAGAAAATAGAAGCTTAGAAATGCATCCAAATTCACAAAGAGAGACTTAGCCACAAGTCCAAATTTACAAAGCTGTTACACTGTGGAATTGGGACTGAACAACAGGTGACTCATAAACTTTCTGGTATAGTACTATTATTTCACCCCTTATCATTTTGGTATAAAAACTTCCACTGTTCATAACATATAAAGAGTGAATTAAACATAAAGAAAATGAATTCTTTGGAAATAATTATTAGACTCCATTCCCCAGAAAGAACTAGTGATGTTATGGGCTAGAAAATCATTCCTTCATCTTCTGATTTCCAAGAAAGACTTTGCCTTCTTTTTACAGTATTGAAATACCTACTTGGCTTTATAAAATTGTTTGAAATGTTAAATGATAATTAATATAAGTTAATTAGCACACTGTATAAAACATGATGGAGTCCTGGTGTGATGCTGTGGATTAATGTGCTGGACTACAAGGTCAATTTGAACTGCAAGGTCAACTGCAAGGTACAAGCTCATCAGCCGCTACTCGGAAACCATATACAGGGTCACAGTGAGTCAGTTCTGACCCATAATGACCCTGTACATGGTTTTTGAGGAGCTGCTGGTGAGCTTGCCACTGACCTTGCAGTTCAAATGGCTTTGCAGTCTGGCAAAAAAGTCCACACCAGGACTCCTCACAACAACTAGAACATAATAAATACTGGATATGTATTAGCATTTTATTAGTGTAACAACCCTTAAAATCTATGCAGTATACAGTCAAATTCAGACTTCCTTTGTTCTGGACACTTCCCAAATATTCCTCATGATTATTTCTCACAGTGGTTAAAGCACTCAGCTACTAACCAAAAGGTTAGCAGTTCAAACCTACCAAAGAGAAAAGAAGGGCAGTCTGCTCTCATACAGGTTTACAATCTTGGGAACCATATGAGACCAATCTACTCTGTCCTACTTATCACTCTGAGTCAAAATCTTCTCAATGACAATGGGTTAGCGACTTTTATGGGTGGTGAGTAAAGGGTGTTATTTCCCAGATTAAAGACTTCATCATTCTACACTTGGATTACTGCAATAGTTTTGAGGCCGATATTCCTTGGCTCTTGTCTGTCCTCATTCCCCATTGAGGAATTCTAAAAGGCAAAATTGATCTTATCATTAAAATCATTCAATGCAACCCTGAAATTATAAAAGGAAACATCCTTCATTCTCCCAGTATTTCCCCATATCAATTTTCTATATGGCCCAGCCATCCTATGTGCCTTGCTGCACTGCGGTGAGTTACTCATATGTCTTTACTCCCTATAGTCTTTGTAACTCCCAGTATACTAATTTTCCTGTTCCTTCTGGGTAAGAGAAGCTGTGGGAAGATGTTGATATGATTCAGTTGTGAGTGGTTATTAACAGGACTATTTGTAATTGTTCAATTTTGCCATCATGCTGGGTATAAAATGAGCCATCTCAGAAGCCGGAATGGAGGGGGGTGGGGTCTCACTACTATCAAAGGAGTAAAGCATGTCCTTTGAACCCTGACATCCCTTCCCTGATAAACCTCCTTGACCCAGGGACAGAAAGCTGTGACATTGGAGGAATGGCTGTTATTCTTGTTGTTATGTGCCGTCGAGTCGGTTCCGACCCATAGCGACCCTGTACAGGGTTTCCGAGGGTGTAAATCTTTATGGGAGTAGAAAGCCTCATCTTTCTCCCGCGGAGCAGCTGGTAGTTTCGAACTGCTGACCTTAAGGTTCGCAGCCCGATTCGTAACCACTACGCTACCAGAGCTCCTTTTGGAGGAATGGCAGAGGAGTAGAATTCGCAGAACCTAGAGTCAGTGCAAGGGACAGTGTGGTGAGCTGACAAGCACACAAGCAAATAAAGTTGAGTGCCTTTGGACAGGAGGCTTGTTTGCAGAGTAGGGTGCCTATAAGCATTTAATTGGGGAGCTACACTTGCCGACCCACAGAACTGGAGCTTAGTACCTCCAAGCTGAGGCTTACAGTAGAGTAGAATGTTTCTTGTGCATTTCTCAGAGTTCTGTAACATTGTGTAGGCAGAGAGAGGTCTGTCTGCGGGCACAGCAGAGGAGAGGCTATCCTAACTGAAAGAACTGTGTCCTGAGTATTTCTGACCCTGAATTATAACCTGTTATCTTCCCTAATAAACCTTATAGCTATGACTATGGTGTCTGAGTTCTGTGTGTTCATTGCAATGAATTATCAAACCTAGCTGATTAGAGAGGGTTGTAGAGGAATGGCTGGTGTCATTTACTAATACTTACCTCAAAGTGACATGATTTCTGACATATCTTCTCACTGCTGAATTCTTCATGTATCCTGGTAAGGGAAGGGAGGATGGAACTGACACTTAATATTCATCTTGGTACCTAACATAAATAAGCTTCAGAAGGGTGTTTGTAGAAGACATGGTAAGTGCAGTATACTTTTTTTTTTAACTTCTCCATAATAATTATTATTATTTTAAAGTTTTTATTGTGAATTGAGTGAACGTTTACAGGGCAGATCATCAGTTTTACATTCAACAAATCATGTACTTTGTTTCATTACAATGATTATAATCCCCTCCATGTACCATAAATTAACAGTATTACTCTCTATTCAATTTAGCTCTTTTTTGAAAAAAGAATGCTCAGGCATATATCGTAATTTACACCACCAAAGGGCACATTCTGCAAGCCTGCCTCCTGGCCTCCAGCTCTCAGTTCCTCTCTTTCCATGAATCTAGAGTCCTCAGCTACTCCATCTCTCTATGTCCCCATCTCTGCCTCCATCTCTGGCATTGCTGCTTCTCTGGATAAAGTCTTGCATCCCACTTCTGTTCTTCTCCCTTGATGGTCCTAGGATCCTCTGTTTCTGGACTGTAATATTAACTGCTCACCTGTTTTGTTACAAAACTTCTAAAACTGTAACAGTCTTTAAAACTGTGACACTCGCATTTAGTCATGGTAACAATTACTCATTATTGAATCATAAGAAATTTATCCCATCTCTTTTTACCAGACCCAGCTAGAAAAGATGAAAACTATTCAGTGGGGACTCTTTCTTTCCCTCCCACACACTCTTAAACTAAACTCCCCCTTGAAACCCCGTAAGCCAGTCACTTCATGCCTTTATCATCTCTCATTTTAGGTAGCCAGTGTCTAAGTTGCCTGTCCCTATCTACCCTGTATACAGAG
>NW_006408854.1:1772461-1773481 GCF_000296735.1 Chrysochloris asiatica
GGAATTTTCCTGATGATCTTTCTTTGAAAATGTATCGTCTGTCACTCTAGCTGTTCCAGGCAGGTCTGTTTTTCACTTCTAGTAGGAATGTCCAACCTCAAAAGTTTCTAGATGGGACTCAGGATTCTACCTACGGTCCTATACTCTGTAAAGGCTGTGCAAAATGCCCATTTCACTGGGCAAGTTCTAGAACCCCTTTCAGGTATTCTAATTAGTTACAGCTGGAGACAGACTTACACGCTTTCTGTAATCATGTTTCCCGACATTCCTTTCTATCCCACTCAAGTGTAAATTTTACAATAGTAGGCAAGGGAAATCAAGATTCATAAGACAGTGAGGCATCTTAGTATTATTTCCCCTCTTCAGACTATGCCTCAATCCCTGTATCACAGAGCCCTGTTTTTCCAAGGTTGAGCATGCATCACTATTTACCTCTGTCCCATTTAGCCCATGCAAACTTGTCTCAGTGTTCCCTTATCTATCTTGTACTTCAAACCCCTTACCCCTACTTGTATACTGCCCTCCCCAACACCTGAAATATGATGCATCTGCCCCCTATCCTGTGTTCTACCATCGTCTCCCTCCTACCTTCTCCAAATGACCCCACCCCACCCCAACTGGTATCCAACATTTTTTTTTTTTTTCCTTTCAGTATGGGTATCTTTTTAAAATCATTTACAGTAATGGTCTTATGCAATATTTGTCCTTTTGTGACTGACTAATTTCACTCAGCGTATGTCCTCATGGTTCATCCATGTTATGTGGTAGCTTACAGTTTCCCTGTTATTCTTCAAGGTAGCATAATATTCTATTGTGTGTATGTACCAAAGTTTATTTATCCATTCTCCCATTGATGGGCACTTAGGATATCTCCATTTTTTGCTATTGTGAGTAGTGCTTCTATGAACACTGGTGTGCATATTATCTACTCATGTTTTGGCTCGTATTTTTTGTGGATATATATCAAGTAGAGAAATTACTGGATCATACGGTATTTCTATTTCCAACTTTCTGAGGAAG
>NW_006408854.1:1774062-1775546 GCF_000296735.1 Chrysochloris asiatica
GTCTTTTGATTCACATAAGTTTTTAATTTTTAGTATGTCCCAATCATCTATTTTGTCTACTTTTGTTTGTGTAATTTTTGCTGTGTTTGATAGTCTGCATGTACTCTGGATTAGAACCCTTAAATTTGTCCCTACTTTTTCATTGATGAAGTGCAGTATACTTTTAAAGTCAGATCTAAGAATATTACAGTAGCACCATTTCTTAGGAGTGCAGTACAGTCTTTGACCCTCTGTGTGGTTAACTTTATTTGTTGCTAAATGCATACTATTGTCATGCTTCAGTTCAATTTAGAAAATCAAAAGCATAATCCCAATTTGTTTTATCATTATTGTAGCTAGGCTAAAATGAGTTTCTCATACATTTCCTTGAAGGATTTCTCTAAATTAATAAAAGTTTGTATTTTAATTCTTCTGGCATGCCTCACTTTTTTAAAGGTCTAATCTTCCTTTATTTATCCTGGAAAAATTACCAGTGAGACATTACTTTCTATTCCTTTGAAAGTACATAAAAGGGTTGTTCATATTTATTGCTTTGATCTAAGAGAACATTCACTTTTTTCTTTTATTGATGACTGAAGTCTTCCATTCAGCTGTTGCTGATGAAAATACAGTCTTGGATTTTTTAAAAATGTGTCTCTAGAATTTGTATTTGTATTATATACGTTGTCAAAAAATGTATATGAAACTCTGATGGAAAATAGAAGTTTAATTTTTGAAGGTCATTTTATACTGGGATATTTAAGCCATTGACAACACTGTATATCTCCCTTGGCCTAGGTGATGAGTCACAGCCATTTGCATTAACATGGCGATCCTGCCATGCACCATGACTCCCTAATCTGCCAAATCCCAAATTCTTAGGTATAAAGTCCAATCTTGATTTACAACGTTTTCTTGTTTTTTTATTGCTATTCTCATTATTTAAAGTGGTGTCCAATTACAATCTAGTGTCTCTACCATACTTTAAAAAATATACAGTCACAAAATAATAGCTGATGCTATAGCTCTGTAATAAAATTAACTAATTGGTATAATATTAAAGAGAAGATCCAGAAATAAGGGAAAATAGAGTTGCTAAGACTAGGGAAATAGCAAGTGAGGACTAAGAATATGAGGATTTAGCAATTGCATAATAAATTCTCTAAACATATATAGTTGGCACAATGCCTATGATCATGTTGCCAAAGTTAATATTTTGTATTATAAAGCTCAGAAAATTGAATAGAGGAAAATTACCTTTAACAATATATATTGTTTTATAAACTTGTATTTCATTGGACTAAAAGGCAATAGAATCTCTGGGTGATCCTTTCACATAAATACTCTTTTACTTTCTTAAAACCAGTTGCAATTCTGAGCAATTGATGGTCTGTTCCACAATCTGCCCCTGGCCTTGTTTTGGCTGATGATATGGAGCTTTTCCATTGTCTCTTTCCACAGATGTAGTCAATTTGATTTCTGTATATTCCATCTGGTGAGGTCCA
>NW_006408854.1:1776407-1777714 GCF_000296735.1 Chrysochloris asiatica
CCACCATGGGTGACCCTACTGGTATTTAAAATATCTGTGGCATAGATTGTAGAATCACAGCAACTCATAAGCCACCACAGTATGACAAACTGACAGACGAGTGTTGGATACTAATATGTTGTATATAGTCATAAACAGGCTTTCACTACTTCTCAGAAATCCTTTGGATTGACTTTAATTGACTCTTAAGTAATCTTAGAAACAGATTCTGGTCCCCATACATTATAAGATGTCTCTTATAATCTCTTACCATATGAAAGATGAAAATAACATGATGTTATCTTACTCAACTTTTCCCTTTTCATCTTATCATCTCTCTTTGTGTGGATGGAGCAAAATTTAAAGAGCCTTCATTTGCTGATGTGGCACAATTAGAAATGAGAAGAAACAGCTACAAACATTAATAATTGGACCTTGGAATGTACAACTATGACTATAAGAAAATTGGTAGTTGTAAAAAAATTAAATGGAACACATAAAGATAGCTATGTTCGACATCAGTGAGCTGTGATGGACTGGTATTGGCAATTTTCAATCAGACAATTACATAGCTGCTAAACTGAAAATGACAATATGAAGAGGATTAAAGTTCATCATCAAAAAGAAAAATTAAGATCTATCTTGAAGTACAGTGCTGTCAATGATAGAATGATATCCATATGTCTACAATAAAAGACAAGTTAATATGACTAATATTCAAATGCATGCACTATCTAAGTGCCAAAGATGAAGAAATAGAAGATTGTTACCAAGTAACAATTGATCAAGCATGCAATTAAATACATTGATAATTACTGGTGCTTGGAATGTGAAATTTGCAAACACAAAATATGGATAGCTCTAGGAGATGGATTGCCAAGTGGCAGCATCGATGGACTCAAGTGTGGCAACAATAGTGAGGTTGGCCCAGGATCAGGCAGTGTTTTGTTCTGCTGTGCATAAGATCGCTATGGGTCAGTACCTACTCAATGGCACCTAACAACAACAACAAAGGAGAATGTGCCTTAGTTATATAAATGACATCAGTGATCACATGATAGAATATTGAAAGATCAATAAATCATTCCTTAAAGATACCTTTTCCAACAACAGTAAGGTGACTTACCAACCACCACACATCTGCCAGTTTGTTGTACTTGGGTGACATGTGTGTTGCTGTGATGCTCGAAGCTATGCCACTAGTATTTTAAATATCAGCAGAGTTACCCCTGTGGTACAGGATCGAGACTAAGACACACTAGGAATAAGGAGATGCAAACTACTTCTGAAGGGGTTGTTGTTGTTGTCAGGTGCCATCGAGTTGGAAC
>NW_006408854.1:1778654-1780380 GCF_000296735.1 Chrysochloris asiatica
ATATGACTGGGGAAGACCTGCCACCACAAAGTAGAGTTGATTATAATAATTCTATGGCCAACTTTGCTCTTTGCTCTTGAACAGAGCAAAGCTTTTGGAACTTTTATGTGCTGAGAAGACATAACTTAAAAGGTAAAGAAACAACTGCAAACATCCCTTAATAGCCAGACATGGACTGTATGAAATATGAATCTAGGAAAGTTGGAAGTTATCAAGAATGAAATTAGTTTCATAAAAATCATGAGTAACCTGAAATGGACTGGTTTTGGGCATTTTCAATCAGACAGTCATATGGTTTATATGCTGGGTACATCAAATTAAAGAGAAATTATATCACATTCATTGTCAAAAAGATCATTTCACGATCTATCTTTAGTACAATGCTGTCTGTAATAAGAAAATATCCATACACATGCAAGGGAGACCAGTTAATATCACTATTATTCAAATTTACATAACAATGCATATATCCAGTGATGATGAAATTGAAGAATTCTACGAAATTCTTCAGAGTGAAATTGATCAAACATGCATTGATTATTATTAGTGAAAATTGTGAACTAAGAGGAAGGATCAGTATTTGAAAAGGACTTGGTGGTAGAAATGATTCTGGATATAACATGATAGAACCTTTCAAAACCAATGACTTATTTACTGTAAATACTTTTGTTCAATGTAGGTTAATGTGCTGGACTGCAAAGTTGCTTTGTACCACAAGGTCATCGGTTCAAGCTAACCAGTTGCTCCTGAGAAATCCTATACAGGGTTTCTACCAATCAAAACCAACTTTATGACACTTAACAGCATACACATTGACCTCCCAGATGGAATACACAAGATTCAAACTGATTACATCTGTGGGAAGAAACAATGGAAAAGTTCAATATTATCATTGAAAACAAGGCCAGGGGTATACTGTGGAGCAGAACATGAATTGCTTCTGTACAAGTTTAAGCTGAAGTTAAAGAAAACTAAAACAATTCCACAGATCCTAAATATAACCTTGAAAATTGTGGCAGCGGAGCCCTGGTGTGACACTGTGGATTAAAGCACTGAACTGTAAGGTTGGCTTGAACCTCAAGGTTGGAGGTTTAAGCTCACCAGTCACTCCTCAGAAACTCTATACAGGGTCTCTATGAGTCAGAACTGACTCACGAGCACTTGACAATAACATCAATGGTAGTAGTGGTGGTTGTGTGCTATGGGGTTGGTTCTGACTGATAGCCACCCGGTATAGGAGTTCCAAGGCTTTAAATCTTTACAGGAACAGAAAACATCACTTTTCTCCCTTGGAGTGCCTAGTGGACTCAAATTTCTGACCTTGTCATTAGCAGTCCCACTATGCTACCAGGACTCCTTTGAATATATACCTTGAATATATACTACCTGAATTTAGAGAGCATCACAATATCAGATTTGATGCATTAGACACTAATGACAGAAGACCAGAAGAGTTGTGGGATATCAAGAACATTATATAAAAAGAAAGCAAAAGGTCATTTAAAAAAAAAACAAGGAAAGAAAAAAAAGATAAAAAGTGATTCCAGAAGAGACTCTGAAACTTGCTCTTCAGGGTAGAGAAACTAGCAAATGAAAGAAATGAAGTAAATAAGCTGAACAGAAAAGTTCAAATGGCAGCTTGAAAAGACATATTCAAGTACTATAATGCAATGTGAAAAGACCTGGGATTAGAAAAGCAAATGGGAAGAACACGCTCAGTATTTCT
>NW_006408854.1:1782846-1789880 GCF_000296735.1 Chrysochloris asiatica
GTTGCTAGAGAGGAATATCATGTTTGGTAAGATGGGGGGTCAGAGAAAAAGGGGAAGAGTCTCAACAAGATGGACTGGCAAAGGGCAGCATCAATGGGCTGAAGTGTGGCAACAATTGTGAGGTTGGCCCAGGACTGGGCAGTGTTCCATTCTGTTGTGCACAGGGTTGCTATGAGTCGATACTGACTCGATGACACCTAACAACAACAATAAAAACGACATATAGTAACCTGATTTCCAAAAATTGTGTGTCCATCTGGTAAGATTCAGGGAGATTATAAGATGCATTGTACATTTTCATTGTACAGGCAGTCCCCTGGTTAAGAATAAGATCCATTCCTAAGTGTATCTTTAAGTCAAATTTATAGGTAAGTTGAAACAGGTGCATACAGTTCTTATTTAGACTTACTTTGTTGTTGTTAAGTGCAATCGAGTTGGTTCTGACTCATAATAACCCTATATAGATTTCCTGAGGAGTGGCTGGTGGAGTTGAACCACTGAGACGATGTGATTCAGATGACCCTGTGGTCCAGTGCGTATTCTACAGTGCTACACCAGAACTTCACACTTATTTTTGTGCAAAAAAAAGGGGGCAAAAATATTTTCATGGATTCAAAAAATCTATGTGTAGCAAATAAAGGGAATTGTGATGAAGAAATTGTTGAGAGTAGGGTTGGTTCATTTGCTTCAAAGTGAAGGCAAATTTGTTGTTTTTGTTGTTGTTAGTTGCCTTCAAGTTGGCTCTGACTCAGACCCTATCTAAAAACAACACAATAAAACACTGGCTGGTCTTATTGGCTGGTCTTATGCCATTCTCACAATTGTTATTATGTTTGAGCCCTTTGTTGCTGCCACTGTGTCAATCTATCTCATAAAAGGTCTTCTTTTCTGTTGACCTACCACTTTACCTAATTTACATGGCACTGTGGGCTAATACGTCAGACAGCAAAGTCGTTTGAACTGCAAGGTCGGTGGTTCAAGCTCACCAGCTGCTCCTTGGAAACCCTATACAGGGTCACTATGGGCTGTAATCGACTCAATGGCACTTAACAACAACAACAATAGCAAGTAGGATTTCTGTAACCAGGGGACTTACTACTTACTGTATTGCAAAAGCTAAGTATGTTGGAAATTGCTGTTAGGTGCCTAAGCATGCCTGGCGATGAATGTTTTGAACCTCTTTAAACGGCTTACCAGCTGCTCCTTGGAAATCCTATATGAGTTGGAAACGACTAGACAGCATTTACCAACAACAGCTACAACTGGCAATGTGATAATATAGTTAGAAAGAAAGCTAGGTTAAGCCAGTCTTAAGTTGTTAGTTGGCTGAATCCATGATTGTCTTAGAATTCTGATGTTTTTAAAAAAAAACTTTTAAAAAAACTTTTGTTCTAATATCATCTTATGTCAAAAATTATTATGTTGGTTATGTACCCAAAAGACCATCCCTGTCCCCATAGCTCCCAATGATATTTTCTCACTAGAAGAAGACAGGTCATCTGACATTTTCCTTAATAGTCACAGATCTTTTTGATAGCCCTCAATAGGATATTATCTGGCAGCTTTGAAGTATATGTCTCAAATGAAATTATGATAATAACAGACCACGCAAGGTCCATGCGGGTATGTCTCATCTAACTTGGTTGTTCTCCTTAGATTCAAAATTATAGCCTACAAATTGAAAATTATATATAACTTTTGCTAGGCAAGACCATAATTCTAGAATCACACTTAAAGAAGTCTTGACACTGAACTGTCCTTTATCATCCAGAGGAACTCTGTCAGTCATTGACAAAGCACTGCTATTTAGACTCTAAGCCTTGAGTTTCCTTTGAGGATTTGTTCACACTGTTTTTTAGCCTTAGAAAATATACTCCAGGCTAGTGTTGACTCTCTTCTCTGCCTGTAGATACTGTTGCTATTATTGTTAGGTGATGTTGAGTCTTCTTCATCATTGTTGTTAGGTGATGATGATTCTTCTTCTTCACCATAATTCACATACATCAATTCTTTTGTGGTCTTCCTTGTTCACTGTCTTTCACATGCATATGAGGCTATTGAAAAGACCATGGCTTGGGTCAGCCACACCTTAGTTCTCAAACTGACATCTTTGTTCTTGAACACTTTAAAGAAGCCTACTGCAATACAGTTCTGGCCCACTGCGACCCTATACACAACAGAATGGAAAAACTGCCTTGTCCTGTGCCATCCTCACTATTGTTACACTTGAACCCATTGATACTGCCACTGTGTCAGTCCATCCTGTTACAAGTCTTCTTTTTCACTGACTCTCCACTTTACCAAGCATGATGTCCTTCTCTAGGGACTGGTCCCTCCTGATAAAATATCCAGAGTATGAGAGACAAAGTCTAGCTGTTGTGGCTTCTAAGGAACATTCTGGCCGTATTTCTTCTAACACAGATTTGTTTCTTCTTCTGGAAATTCATGGAACTTTTAATATTCTTCTTCATCACCTTAATTTAAATGCATCAATTCTTCTGTGGTCTTCCTTATTCACTGTCTGCCTTTCACATGCGTATGAGGCTATTCAAAATACCATGGCTTGGGTCAGACACCTTAGGTCTCAAACTGACATCTTTGTTCTTGAACACTTTAAAGAAGTCTTGTGCAACAGATTTGCCTAATGCAATACAGCATTTGATTTCTTGACTACTGCTTCTAAGAGTGTTAATAGTGGACCCCAGAAAAATGAAGTCTGTGACAACTTCAATCTTTTCTCCATTTATTATCATGTTTTTATTGGTCCAGTGTTAAGGACTTTTGTTTTCTTTACACTGAGGTACAACTCATACTGAAGGCTATGGTCTTTGATCTTCATCAATAAATATTTTAAGCCTTTTTCACTTTCATCAAACAAGGTTGTATCATGTGCCTATTACAGATTGTTAATGAGTCTTCACCCAATCCTGATGGCACATTCTTCTTTTTCAAATAATCCAGTTTCTTGGATTATTTACTGATCATACCGATGGAATAAGTATGATGAAAGAATACAACCCTGGTACATACCTTTCTTCATTTTGCAATATTCAGTGTCCTCTTGTTCTGTTAAAACAACTGCATCTTGGTCTATGTATAAATTCCTCATGAACACGATTAAGTGTTCTAGAATACCCGTTCTTCACAATGTTATTCATAACTTGTCATGAATCATACTGTTGAGAGCCTTTGCATAGTCAAGAAAGGACAGGTAAACATCATCCTGGTATTCTCTGTTTTCAGCCCACAGCTATCTGACATCAGCAATGATATCCCTTGTTCCATGTCCTCATCTGAATCTGGTTTCAACCTCTGACAGTTCCCTGTCAATACTACTGTTACAGCCATTTTTGAAGTATTTTTAGCAAAAATTTACTTGCATGTGATAGGAGTGATATTGTCTGATGATTTCCACATTATACTGAGTCACCTTTTTTGGAATAGGCACAATTATAAGTCTCTTCCAGTCAGTTGTCCAGGTAGCTGTCTTCCAAATTTCTTGGCATAGATGAGTGAGTGCCTCCAGTGCTACATCATTCTGTTAAAAATTTTCAATTTATATTTCCTCTACTTTACTTGGTTCATGGGCCTAGAGCCTGTAACTGCACTGTCTCTCCATGACACTGCCTCTGCTGTTGCTGCATATCTCTTCAAGGATATTACACTTCACTCATGCTCTTCCATCTTGATGGTCCTAGAATGGTCCATTCCTGCTTCTGAGATGGCTGCTTTTAAACCTAGCTGAATGGCAAACCTAACAACTTCTAGCCTTATTGTCCTGGACAACTTGTTTGCATGGTCCCACCCAATTATTTGGTGAGAATTAAGAAAAGATTGGATAGGAAAGACTTACCAAATAAATTCAAGGTACCACAGGTAGGTAGGTTTAGGCCTCCATTATGGTTGGTTATATTTTCTGGGCCTTCCTTTGCATGTGAGATACCGAGAATACTGCTTAAATTACTTTCTAGAGCAGAAGTTTACAAGTGTGGGTCACACACATTGATGAATCCCATTGTCAACATGTGTAAAGGTAGTAGAATGGAATGGAATTGATCTAAATGTTTCATGCATTATTAGTTTTTTCATTAAAATTGTCTTTTACAATTATGTGGTTCACATGGAAAATGTATTTCTTACTATGGGTTATGTTCAAAAAAGTTTGAAAGCCGCTACTCTAGAGTAAATCTGGATACTCATCATTCCCTGGAATTGATCAATGTGAATTTATTCAGTGAAATGATCAGTGCTTTCTTTTTCACATTCTTTCTCCCATCCTCTCTTGTTTTCTGTTCCACAAAAAAATATTTTAAAATCCCAGGGAATATTACTCATAGGCAGTTATGCCTACAAGCCACAAACCAGAGCTTTCTATCAAGTACCTACATCCCAAGGCCCTTTCTCTCCCTACTGTGAACTCCACATCTCTCCTTCATACCTTCAAAGAGAAGATGAAGGAGATGGTGAGGATAACGTTTAGCTCTCAAGTTTATTTTTAACTGTTGCCTAACCTCTTATCCAGTTCTGTAAGAACTTGAACCAGAATTTGGCTTTTATTTATTCACTGAGATCCTATCATGATGAGCAACACTCAGATCTATGTTCTTGAGATAAAACATTTGTCCGGCTCACACTCTAAAAGAAAAATATGTAAATTATATAGTATGTTAGGTATTAATAAGTACTGTGAAGAAAATGAACTAGAAACAAGAAAGGGAAGTAGAAGACTCTGGGAGGCCCATTTTAAATAGGACAGACTAGAAGTTTTCAGTGACTGTTCAGAACTTAAGAGTCTACACACAAAAAAATTCTCAAAACATGTTCTTAGATTATGTCAGAATAAATTGGAGGATTTGTGGTATGAAAAAAATTTTAACTTTTTTTTCACTATGTGATATTTTGTTGTTAAATTCGGTCAAGTAGATTCTAACTCATAGAGAACCTATATCGGGTTTGCAAGTAAACTGGTGGGTTTGAACTGCTGACCTTGTGATTTGAAATCCAGTGTTGATTACATAGCACCACACCAGAAGTGATATGTCCAATATGGTGGTGGTAGTGGCATGCCATGGAGTGGTTCTAACGCATAGCTATCCTGCATAGGGTTTCCAAGGCTGTAAATCTTTACAGGAGCAGAAAGCCTAATCTTTCTCCAGTGAAACTGCTGGTAGTTTTGAACTGCTGACCTTGAAGTTAGTAGCCCGACTTGTAACCACAACATTACCAGAGCTCAATATGTTGTTGTTGTTATGTACCACGGAGTCGGTTGTTATGTACCATGGACTCATAGCAACCTATACAGGGTTTCTGAGGCTGCAGATCTTTACTGGAGCAGAAAGTCTCATCTTTCTCCCACGGAACAGCTGGTAGTTTCGAACTGCTGACCATGAGATTAGCAGCCCGTAACCACCATGTTGTTGTTATTATGTGCCATGGAGTCGGTTCCTACTCATAGCAACCCTGTACAGGGCTTCCGAGGCTGTAAATCTTTACGAGCAGAAAGCCTCATCTTTCTCCCAAGGAACAGCTGATAGTTTCGAACTGCTGGTCTTGAAGTTTGCAGCCCAATTTGTAACCACTACACTACCAGATCTCCTTGTAACCACTATAGCTATATGCTATTTACCTAAGGAGCTCTTGTAGCGTAGTGGTTGAGAATCAGGCTGCGAACCACAAGGTCAGCAGTTTGAAACTACCAGCTGTTCCACGGGAGAAAGATGAGGCTCTCTGCTCCCGTAAAGATTTACAGGCTCGGAAGCTCTGTACAAGATCGCTATGAGTTGGAACCGACTCCACGGCACATAACCACCACCATTTACCTAAAGCCCATGATGATGCTGGTAATGATAGTGATAATAACATTTAATGTGTATTGAGTACATGCTTTGTGCCAGGCTCTCTACTCAGTGTTCTATGTGTATGATTTGGCTCACCACTTTGATTGATTTGAATCACAGTAGAAATATGCTGAGTGCTGAAGGTAAAGTGGTAAGCCAAAGCATGTTTAACAGGAATGGTTTTTAAACTATTAGCATCGATGAGTACTTGACAAATTGTTGGGAGAATTAGCATATTAAATTTTCACAGTAACCCTTTATATTTATCAGTGAGGGATTATGGTGCAGAAAGGCAAATTAGTGTGACTAAACTCACACACACCGTTCAAAAATAGTAGAATTGGAAACTAGATGCAGATTTAACTCCAAAACTCAATCCTAGTTCATGGATCATCATAAAGGAATCCTTAAAGGATTCCCTGATGTCACAATTGATTAAGTGCTCAATACTAGCTGAAAAGTTGGAGATTCAAGTGCACCCAGAGGTACTTCAAAAGAAAGCCTGCTGATCTACTTCCAAAACTCAGCCATTGAAAAACCCTGTGGGGCACAGTTTGACTCTGACATTCACGGGGTCACCCTGAATTGGAATAGACTAAACAGACACTGCTTTGTTTTTTTGTACTTTTTTCTGATTGTTTTGGCACCTTAGACACACTGCTATAGAGAAAATTACCTTTTCTCTGAAGTGCATTCTCTTCACTCTTGAACATTCAATGCCCAGGACTTCTTTAAAGAGAAATAAAAACTTCAGACAGCAAGAGCTTCAATAGAAGCAAGGGATTCCAAGTCACAACAATTCTTTTGCTTAACAAACATTAACTAAGTGCCTTACCTATGCCAGATAATTTGCTAGTCAGTGAGGATTTAAAGATAAAAAGATAGTCAGTGTACTTAATAACCTCTAATGAAGAACAACAACAGTGAAGAAGATAGATGTGTTGCAAGTAGTAACACAGACCCAGACACATGAAGTAATACTCCTACAGTGTACTCACTATGCCTGAAAGTAGGGAGTGCAGCAGCTGGAAGGCAGGTTGAGTTTAGATGATGAGGCTTATTTGTTCTGATATGAGAACTAGTAGAAAAAAGTTTAGCCATTGAACGACAAAATCTGATATCTGATCTGAAATATAATAATGTGCACAATTATATGTATATATATGTATATATGTATATACATGTATATATATATAT
>NW_006408854.1:1789980-1791125 GCF_000296735.1 Chrysochloris asiatica
GTTCCATATGATAAACATTGGACTTCAAATCACAAAATCAGTGGTTCAAACCCACCAGCTGCAGGAGAAAGATGAGCCTTTCTTTCCTTGAAAATTAAAGACTCAGAAACCCTATACGGGAGCACTATGATTCAGACCATAGACGAATTGATGCATTGAGTTTGTTGCTGGAGAAGAATATTAAAGGTACCATGAACTGCCAGAAGAACAATCAAATCTTTGTTGGAAGAAGTACAGCCAGAATATATATATATACATACACACACACACACACACACACACACACACACACAAAAGGAGTGTAGTGGTTAAGAATCAGGCTGCGAATCTTAAGGTCAGCAGTTCGAAACTACCAGCCACTCCGTGGAAGAAAGATAGGCTTTCTGCTCCCATAAAGATTTACAGCCTTGAAAACACTGTACAGGGTCACTATGGGTCGGAACCAACTCAATGGCACTTAACAACAACAACAACACATACACACATATGTAAGAATCTAGGATGGCCAGACTTTGTCTCTCATACTTTGGACATATCAAGAAGAACCAGACTCTAGAAAAAGAAACCATGCTTGGTAAAGTGGCAGGCCAGCCAAAAAGAGGAAGACTCCCTAACGAGATAGATTGGCATAGTGGGCTCAAGCCTAACAACAATTGTGTGGTTGATGCTGGATGGGGCAGTGTTTTATCCTGCTGTTCATTCATAAGTCGCTATGAATCAGGACTGACTCAACAACACCTAATGACAGCAACGTGAGTTGGAACCAACTTAATGGCACTTAACAACAATAACATATGTATAAGTGCCATTGAACTCATAGAGACCCTATATAGGGATTCCAATGCTTTAAATCCTTACAGGAGCAGAAAGCCTCATTTCTCTCCCATGGAGCAGTTGGTAGGCTCAAACTACATATCTTGTGGTTCAGAGTCCTGTTCTTATCATATAAACTCACAGTGCTCTTGTGTATGTATATTGTTGTTGTTATTGTTGTTAAGTGCCATCGAGTCGGTTCTGACCCATAGCAACCCTGTACAGGGTTTCTGAGGGTGTAAATCTTTACGGGAGCAGAAAGCCTCATCTTTCTCCCGCGGAGCGGCTGGTAGTTTCGAACCACTGACCTTAAGGTTCGCAGCCCGATTCGT
>NW_006408854.1:1792235-1793919 GCF_000296735.1 Chrysochloris asiatica
TGTTGTTAAGTGCCATCGAGTTGGTTCTAACCCATAACAACCCTGTATAGGGTTTCCAAGGAGATGCTGGTGAGTTTGAACCGCCAACCTTGCAGTTCAAAAGGCTTTGCAGTCTGGTGCATTAACCCACAGCACCACACCAGGACTCCAGCTCTTAACTAGATGACACTTAAAACCAACAACATATCTATATATATTGTCATCTTACTGAAGATATGGAGACATCAATAAGGCAATGTCTTAGGAAGGACCAATATAATATATGAATTATTTAGTAGATAAAATTATATTTGCTGACCATTTGTACTATGAGGGAAAATGAGACATCAGGTTAAACCTATGTACATGGCAGTGGTACTAGTACCCAAAAGGAAACAGAAGTTTGAGAAGGATACCAAATTCATCTGTATAGGGACTGAGTCTGAGATGTCTTGAAGATTTCCAGGCCATAGGAACTAGTGATCTGGTGCTCAGAAGAATTGGATACAGACATTGTTGGCTTTAAAGTACAAATTGGACTGCTGGTGTGGGATCAGCACTGGACTGCAAACCACAATGTCGACAAGTTCAAACCCACCAGCTGTTCCTTGGAAATCCTACACAGGGTTGCTATGAGTTGGAACTGACTTGACGGCACTTAACAAGAAGAACAACAAAGTACACATTAGGAATTTAGCAAGGATAGCTAAATAAAATGAAGAAAATGGTGTTACAGAGAGTGCTAGCTACATCTCTGCCCTACAAGAGAAAGGGTCTTGTCTTCTACTGATTACGAATAGTCAGGTGAGGCAGGGTTTCCATTTGAACAAGGCTTAACCTTGTCTCCAGGAATCAAGGCTTTGCCCGGAATCAAGGCTTTGGTGGGTATTAAAACGGCATCATGTTTATTCAGAGAGATAGGCATGTAGTTCCAGGAAACAGCCTATTTAGGAGGGTCCATACTAATTGGGTGAGTGTGCATCATTTCTTCAAGATGGAATCTACAGCATAGGACTCTGATAGGAAGAGACAAAACTTATTATGGGATGTTATTCTTCAGTGCTCTAATTCCAATCCCTCCCTTGGGGGCTGGCATTCATCTCTGCCCCCAAGAAAAGGTCATCCTTCCCATTAGACTGAAGGAGGGAATATAAAATACAGAGATTTTATGATTGGTCTGTTTACAGTAAATAAACTATCAAACAGGCAACATCTTGAGATGAATACTTTCATCCTCCAAGAGGCCTCCTAGGCTGTTTTAGGAGCTGTTGTTGTTGTCAGGTGTCATCGAGTCTGAACCGACTCATAGGAACCCCATGCACAGCAGAATGAAACAATATTTGATCCTAGGCCAACCCCACCACCGCTGCCACACTTGACACCATCAATGATGCCACCTGGCTGATCCAACTCGTTCAGGGTCTTCCTCTTTTTCTCTGACCCCCCATCTTACCCAGGATGACATCCTTCTCCAGCAACTGTTCTCTCCTGACAATATGTCCAAAGTATGAGAGACAAAGCTTAGCCATTCTGGCCTCCAAAGAGCACTCTGGCTGCACTTCTTCCAAAACAGATTTATTGGTTCTTTTGGCAGTCCATGGCACTTTCAGTACTCTCCTCCAACACCACAACTCAAAGGCATCAATTCTTCTACGGTCTTCCTTATTCACTGTGCAGCTTTCACATCCATATGAGGTTATTGAAA
>NW_006408854.1:1794424-1795514 GCF_000296735.1 Chrysochloris asiatica
GTACAGATTCCTCAGAAGTACAATTAAGTGTTCTTCAGCATCATTTTAGGAGCTAGGAGAGGTCAATTACAGATGTTTGGAGGTTGGACCACAAGAGCACCTAAGTTGGGCCCATCATAGCTGCTCAGGGAGCTTTGGGGGCATGGGAAGTAAGGAGCTATAGTTCTTAGAAATCATCCATTAATGAGAATTCACTCAATGAACATTTACTGAATCACTGTTGTATATGTCCCAGGTACTGGGCCAGGCACTAGGGATATAGTAGAGAACCAAAGGGATGTTCCTGTCCAGGAGACACAGTCATGGCTTTCCTAGTAACTCTTTCCAAGAGGCCCCCTAGGCTCCTTGCCTTAAGGACTAATTGTTACAACAAACATTTGTGATTGTATCTGGAGATCTAGTGTGAATTCTTTGTTAACCAAATGGATTTTCAGAAGCTCTTTTGGGAATGACAAGTACTGAAGTGAGGAAACAGCAAAATAACCCCATGAGATTCTCTGTGGAATAAGCATTATACTGAACGTTCATTTTGAATTGTAAGGTCAGTGGTTCAAACTCAGGAGCCACTGCTCAGAAACCCTATACAAGGTCACTAGGAGCAGAAACCCACTCAATGGCCCTTAACAACAACAGACAACTAACAGGAATCCTTGTGTGGTGCTGTAGGATAAGCACTGAACTGCTAACTGCATGTTCAGTGTTTCAAACCCACAAGCTGCTCCTTGGAAACTCTATACAGGGTCACTATGAATGAGTTGGAAGTGACTTAATGGCACTTAATAACAACTTTATGCACGGAGCCTCGGTAGCTTAGTGAGTTACACATTCAGCTGATAATTGCAAGGTCAGCAGTTCCAATCTACTAGGTCCTTTGCCCAAGAAAGATGAGGCTTTCTGCTCCTGTAATGATTTACTGTCTCAGAAACCCTATGAGTTGAAACCAACTCATTGGCACACAGCAGCAGAATGTTGTTGTTGTTGTTAGTGCCATTAAGTCAGTTCTGACCTATAGCAACCCTGTATAGGTTTTCCAAGGAGTGGCTGGTGAGCTTGAACTGTCAACCTTGAGGTTCAAATGGAATTTGCAATC
>NW_006408854.1:1795934-1811165 GCF_000296735.1 Chrysochloris asiatica
GGAACCAACTCTACGGTACTTAACAACAAATAGGGTTTCCAAGGAGCAGCTGGTGGGTTTGAGCTGCCAACCTTGTGATTTGCAGTGCTCATACACAGCACCACATTGCTCATAGCAAACCCATGAGACAGAGTAATGCTGCCTGATAGGGTTGGTTTGTTTTATATTTTACGATGTATATTTTCACCAAAAATGAAAATTTAAAAACAATAATACAGACAGTTCCCATGTATTCCTCACTCAATTTTCCCCAATGGTAGTATCTTACAAAACCTGAGTATAATAAATATCACAACCAGGAAATTAACATACATAAATAGATACATAGCATTCCATTAGACAATGATTCCATATGATGCCTGTTTGTAGTCACACTCAATTCTCTTCATCCCACCCCTCCTTACCCTATGGCAACCTCTATTAATTTGTTCATTTCCAATAGTTTCATTATTTCAAGAATGTTATATAAATAGTATCATATCATATGTTGATATTGGCCTTTTTATTTCACATTTTTTTTTGTAAAGTAACATTTCATGCTATGAATATACCACAGGTTAATCATTCTCACATTGCTGGACATTGGTGTTGTTTCCAGTTTGGGCTACCATAAACATTCATGTATAAGTTTTTTGTGTGAACATACATTTTCAATTCTGTGGAACAAATGCATGTGACCCATTAGTTGCAAAGGTCTCTGGGTGATGCGAATGGATTGCTAACCTAAGCTTGGAAGTTGGAACCCACTCAGTGGCACCATGTAATAAAGGTCTGCAGATAAGCTTTCATAAAGATTGCTGTTTTTGTATGCCATCAAGTCAATTCTGATGCAGTGACTCTGTCCTATATGTTGTTTTTGGTAAGTACCATCAAGTCAGTTCCCACTCATAGTGACCCTGTATGGACTTTCTGAGAAGTGGCTGGTACGTTTGAACTGCCGACCTTGTAGTTAAAAATGACCTTTTGGCCCAGTTCTTGCCCTAAAGCATCACACTAGGACTCCTCTATCCTATATAACGAGCAGAATTGCCTCATAAGGTTTCCTAGACTGTGATCTTTATGGGAGGGGAAGACCAGATCTGTTCTCCCATGGAGTCGCTGGTGGGTTCAAACCACTGACCCTTTGTTTAGCAGTCAAATGCAGTATCAAGGCTTCTTTATTAAGATCACAGCCAAGAACACCTGTCCCATAGGATTTTCTTAACTATAATCTTTATGGAAGCTCATTGCCTGGTCCGTTTCTACTGCTGCCCACCACTGTAGTCAATCACAGAGATAGGGAGAAATCTAATCTAACCTTTATTAGCAGAAAGTGAGCATTCTGGAGGATGGAGAAAATAATTTCTCAAGATTGTCTGTCTGTCACAAAGAGCAGGCACATTATATAGGGTAAGTTACATTTGGATGTACACTTCATCTATTTTAACATAAAGACAGCATTATTTGGAAAAAGAAACAATAAGGCAATAAACTTCCTCATTCTATCTTTAGGGTCTCAGCTACTTAATTCCTGAGATAACTATCTGGGTGGGTTTGTCATTAAGTGCTGTCAAGTTGATTCTGACCGATAGCGACCCTGTATAGGGTTTCTAAGGAGCAGCTAGTGAGCTTGAACCTCCGACCTTGCAGTTCAAACGACTTTGAAGTCTGATGCATTAGTTCACAGCGCCACACCAGGACTCCTGGGTGGGTTTAAGCTTATCCTGTTCTTCTTGTCTAGTACTCCTTTTAGCACCAGAAGGTCATCTTAGCTAGTTGTTAAACTTCCTCATTTGCAGGTTACTCATTTGAGACCTAATGACTAAACTGACTCTATTTTGTTTAGGTCAGTCGATTCATGCTATCATTACCACACAGTTGCTATTGTTGTTATGAAGTGCTGTTGATTCAGTTCCAACCCATAGCTACCTTGTATAGGGTTTCTGAGGGGCAGCTGCTGAGCTTGAACTGCCAACCTTACAGTTCAAAGCCACTTTGAAGTCTGGCATATTTAACCCACAGCACCACTCCAGAACTCAACACAGTTGCTGTTGTTGTTGTTGTTGTTAGGTGTCATCGAGTCGGCACCCACTCATAGCGACCCTATGCACAGCAGAATGAAACAATATCCGATCCTGGGCCAACCTCACTACTGTTGAGGTTGAGTCCATCGATATTGCCACCTGTCCAATCCATCTCGTTGGGGGTCTTCCTCTTTTTCTTTGACCCTCCATCTTACCGAGCATGATATCCTTCTCCAGTGACTGTTTCCTCCGGACAATATGTCCAAAGTATGAGAGATGAAGCTTAGCCATACTGGCCTCCAAGGAGCACTCTGGCTGCACTTCTTCTAAAACAGATCTGTGGGTTCTTTTGGCAGCCCATGGCACTTTTAGTATTCTCCTCCAACACCGCAATTCAAAGGCATCAATTCTGCTATGATCTTCCTTATTCACTGTCCAGCTTTCGTATCCATATGAGGTTATTGAAAATACCATGGCTAGGTGGGTTCAAACTGCCAAACTCTTGGTTGGTAATCTCGTGTTCAACAGTTTGAGCCACCATGATTCCTTGTCTTAAAGATTGCTTATATAACTTTAAGTTTATTTATTGAAAATACTGATGGATGACTTTTGTTTGTGGACTTACTGATAAACCTTGTTAAGAAGACTCAGAAACACATTATTTTCTCACTAAGAAGCAACTCAGAAATGGAAATTTCTTTAACTCTAAGACCAAACACCAAACCCACTGCCATGGAGTTGTTTCTGACTCATAGCCACACTAGCAGGGTGCATCAAAGTGTTCCTTAGAGTTGCTGAGATAGTAAACCTATAGAGGAGTAGGCAGCCTCATTGTTCTTCTTCAGAGCGGCTGGTGGGATTGAACCACTGACTTTGTGGTTAGAGCCCACGATGCCACCAGGGCTCCTTCTTTATTTCTTGAATCTGTTACTTTCAGAATAAAGGCCCGTGTTTTACAAATAAGACTTTTTAATATCTTTATTTATTTATTTATTTACCTTTCTTTTTCATTTGAAAATAATACATTCCTATTGAGCGATTCTGTAGCATAAAATAGAATGGTCCCATAAGGAGCTCTGGCAGCGTAGTGGTTACGAATCGGGCTGCGAACCTTAAGGTCAACAGTTCGAAACTACCAGCCACTCCGCAGGAGAAAGATGAGGCATAAGAGGGTCGCTATGGGTCAGAACTGACTCGATGGCACTTAACAACAACAACATTGTATTCCTATGGAATCCGGGTGTGGTGATGTAGGTTGATGCACTGTACTACAAAGTCAGTTTGATCCACAAGGTCAGCAGTTCAAACTGACCAGCTGCTTCTTGGAAACCCTATACAGGGTAGCTATGGGTCAGAACCTATTCAATGGCACTTAACAACAACAACAACATTGTATTCCTGGAGTCATGGTGTGGCACTGTAGTATAAGCACTGGACCTTGAGGCCAGTTTGAGTGGAGCTGGTAATTCAAACTCACCAGCCACTCCTCAGAAAGCCTACATAGAGTCACTATGAGTCAGAATCAGCTTCAACGCACTTAACAACAGCATCACCAATTGCTAGAAATAAACCTGTAAATATCTTAAGTCCACATTATTTCACAGTTGTATTCTTTGTTTTATGTTGATGACTGTGTTTTAGTAACACGTTCCAAATTGTTAGCACTAGAAGGTCAGCAAGGTAAAATTAAAACTAGTAAATTAGAAGATTGTAAACACAGAATAAATTTCAGCCTCATGTAAATGCATGTGATTTCCATAATAAAGCCATTATTGTTGTTACTGGTGCATAGCAATAAAGACAAGACTGCAATTACAAAGAATAGAGACAATACAGCCCTCGAGTTTCTTAAAATATGGCAATTTAAATCATTGAAATCATATTTCCACTAAAAAAATAAAGAGATTTTTGTGTATCCTCGATGGGAATCTACTAACTCCCATTAGATTTTCTTAATGATATTCTTACTAAATGTCACATCCGCTTGCTGTTTTTCCTCTTTTCCACAAGCAATTTCTTTCACTAAAACCTTTTCAAATGACTTGTTTTTCACATTAGTGATACCTTGTTAATTTAAGTATTTAAATTAAGTCCTTGATGAGTTGATTTTTTTCCCCACTCCCACCCCCAAGCTACTAGGAGAACTTCTTCCTGACACAAGCATTGTCTTTTATATAGATATCCTTATTAGGCCCAGCAGTATTATTCAGAGCTGCTTTTTGTTGAAAACATTGAAATGATTCTGTGTTCTGTTAATTAATTCACTAATTAAGATAAGTTTCAGGAGGCCAGGTGTGGCACCATAAGATTTACACTGGACCACAAGGTCAGGTTGCTTTGAACCACAAGGTTGGCAGTTCAGATTTGCCAGCTGTTCCTTGGGAAACCTTATGCAGCATTACTATGAGTCAGAACTAACTTGATGGCACTCAACAACCACAACAATATAAGTTGCTAGAATTGCCAAACATAAATGCCCTACTTCGGTAAAAGTTGACTTGTACAGACAATAAGGAAGTTACTAATAGCTCACTAAAAGAGAAGTTGTAGCTTCAGGAAATATGAAATGAATGAGTTTTTAATTAAACGAGGTATTCATCTTTAAATGGAATTAATAGTTTGTTAATCAACCCTATTCCTCTTCCCCAACTTTCATCGTACCATACCTTTCACTACCCCTTCTCCTTGTGATCACTGTCACTCTAGGCCCTAAAGAGAATGAAAGGTACTTGCTAAGAGGTAGGTTTATCATAAAGCTGATGAAGGTATAAATTTTAAGATCACTTACTTGCCTGAGTCCTTTCCATGATCCTATACCTAGTTATGTTTTTGCAATTTTTTAAAGAACTCTTCCAACATTAATGTATAAGCTTCAGGCCCACATTTGGACATGCCTTTAAGATACATTTTTTTTTTTTTTTTCTTTTTCTCTGAAAGCATGTCTTGATCATGGTTGCACTGCTGGAAAGCCAGACTGGAATCTGTTGTTCAGTAGTTATGCAAAACTGGCTCTCTTCTGTGCAGGGGCTGTGATCTTGGATGCCTAGCTACCATAGTTTTCTGCAGAGTTCCAGAACAGCATGAGCCAGAGGTGTTTCTAGTCAGTACCAGTATACTCTTGACTTTTCCACTAGGCTTTCTGAACACAAAGCATTGACTTTTGGTATGCTTAGACCTAGACAATTAGAGAAACACATAAGACAAATCTTGAAAGATTGGCTCCTGGTTGCTCATACAAAGTGTTCATGTCCTTTTGTACTCTGCAAGAGCCTTAGACAAAATTTTGTATTTACACAGTGGAAACGAAGAGTACAATGACCAAACTTGATGCCTAATATTTGAAAAACTTTGTGAGACAATTTCATAAATGTTAAAGTACTTTTTTTCAGATGTAAAAATGAGTGTCTGGCCCTTTGCCAAGTTGTATGCTTTAATCAAACAAAATGAATTTTTATAAAAATCAAGTCAATTTTAATATATTTTCTTCAGCATTAACAACCATGGAATTATTCATTTGTATAAACTTTTCCTTATGTTTTTATTCTGACTTTTTCTTCTGCTGTTATAATAATTCATAAAATGTATGTATTTTTCTATGAAGGGCATATCTAAAAAAATTAATCAGCAGAATCCCTTCTAAAGCCTTCATTCATCTAAAAAAAAACAAAAAAGTGCTTAAGTTGCCCTTGCCTCTGGTCTTTCCTCATCTATTTCTTTTTCACTTTCTTCATCATTTCTTTCACATGTCTTCTTTTTGTGATTAAATCCTAAAGCTGTTACTTGATACCTAATAAAGTCTGTGTGCACAGGCTGGGGGTCATGCATGAGTTGTAAGAACCTCCATCATTATGAAGAGGACATTCAAGAATGGTGGGGTGCATGCAGCACAGCATGCGGTATGCAATTCTGAGTAGGTTGACCAGGGCATCCTTGTAGGGGAGGAGATGACAACAATGAAAAATTTACATACAGGGGAGCTGGTCAAACATATTAAGAGTAAGAAGAAAATGATTGTTCACTAACAGAGAGGGAGTCATAAATATGGAAAGGGAGAAAATTAGTTAATCCTGTGGGATTGGATGGGAATTGGAACTACTAGTAGGAAATAACAAATTTCATTTGCTGTTGTTGTTTAGTGCTGTCAAGCCAGTTCTGACTCATTGTGACCTTGTATAGGTTTCTGTGATAAATATAGAAATGTAGTTGTGTATGTGTACATGTGTGCATATATTCTCAAATTTTGTCTAAAGGAATGTCTGGGAGAAGCAGCACTTCAGTAGCGATGAGTACACCCACTTGACCAAGAAGTTCTTGGTTTCTAAATAACATTTGCCCTTGAAAGTAACCAGGACCAGTGAAGGGAAAATACAAGATAAACTTCAAATATATTGTTGAGGCAAAAAACAATGAAATATACACAGAATGATGGAATAACAGACACAGAAACCACCTTGAAGAGATTCCCACTAACTAAACCAAGAGCCATTTAGACATCAAAACAAATGATGACAATAATGTGTAACAACCTATTAAACAAAATAGAAATTCATGAGTTCATATTATTAAATGAATAAATAAAATAACCAGTAAAGAAAAGGGTATTACAATAGTTTCAAAGTAATGTCACATAAAATACTTAACAATTACAAAGAGAAAAAAGCTAATTTTACAGAGGAAAATCCCAACAGTCATTGCCTTAATCTAGTGACCAAAACACACTCTAGTAATGGGACAAATTGAAATCTATGCCATTCAATAGAATGCAATGAGAACAACATAGACTTTATTCTTTGATACTTCTGCCAAGGTTTATAATCTAAATTTCATCATGAAGGAACATTAGAAAAACTCAAGTATCATTATACTTCACAAGAGGACTGACTAGTAATCTTTCAAAGTGGCAGGGTCATGAAAGGCAAGGGCACACACAGGAACCATCTTGGATTAATAGAGACAACAGAAATGAATCTGCTATGCAAAGAGCGGTTCTAAACTGGATCATAATGATACTAAGGAAACTATAGAAATAACTGACAAATATTGAATGGAATCTGTGGATCATACTAATGTTGTGCTTTTAATTTTCTAGTTTGATAGTTATATTGTGCTTATATGGGAGAAAGTCTTATAAGAAATACATATGAAGTATTCAAAGATGATAGGGGATCAGATGGGCAATATTCAACTGTTACTGTTTAGGATTAGGAAAAAAAAAATTTATGTTTTACCATACTTAAAACTTTTCTATAAATTTGTTTCAAGTAAAATAAACTTTATGACTTGCTAATGTTTCATTTAGCTATTCAGATCTCCCGTGCATGTGAATTTTAGGTGCTAATTGATGATGGTAGGTAAATCTGGACTTTGAGATCTGTTATGAGAGTTGTCAGTGATATGATCTTTTAACAGTTTCTAGATGAGCTTCATTTTTGACTGCTAAGATCTGATTCATTTCTAAATATCATATGACTCTTCACTTTAAATATTAAAATACCCTCTGTCAGGTTACTATTTTATGGCCCAAATATGAAAGAAAATTCCGGAGGAAAAAAAAAATGGAAAGAATAATGAAATCTTTTGCCTTGAAAAAATATTTTCTGAAAACTATTGAAACAAATTGCATGAGAAAAATGATGGGTGAAAAAAAAGCTTACTGTTGATAGGAATGTTGTTGCTGTTGTTACGAAGTGCCGTCGAGTCAGTTCTGACCCATAGCGACCCTGTATAGGGTTTCCAAGGAGCAACTGGTGAGCTTGAACTGCTGACCATGCAGTTCCAACAGCTTTGCAGTTTGGCGCATTGACCCACAGCGCCACACCAGGACTCAGTTGATAGGAATCCATCAGTCAATTCATGACAAAAACTTTCTGTATGATTGAAAAACATAGATTCATCTCTTTTTTTCTGCCAGAGAAGCTACCAATTCTTGTAGCTAAGTTTAAGCGCAGAGATGAAATGACTGTAGATAGGAATACATCAGTCATTTCATCTCTGCTTTTTAACTTAGCTACAAGAATTGGCAGCTTCTGTGGCAGAAAAAAGAGATGAATCTATGTTTTTCAATCATACAGAAAGTTTTTGTCATGAATTCCTAGAACTATTGCTGATCATCATTAAACCTTAAACCAAAAACTTCCCCTAATGTCTTCTTTAAACCAACCAATTGTTTAGCTTAATTAATAAAGAACGTCTGCCTTGAGTATTGGGCTCTTTTAAAGAACCATCTTTGTGGGATGAAATTGGCAACAGCAATTCAAAGGTTAGATACAAAGCTTAGAGGGCAGTGAGCTTATGTTAATAAGCGTGGTTGTTGTTAAGTACCGTGGAGTCTGCTCCAACTCATAGTGACCCTGCACAGGGTTTCCGAGGCTGTAACTCTTTACGGGAGCAGAATGCCTATCTTTATCCCGCGGAACCGCTTGTAGTTTCAAACTGTTGACCTTGAGGTTGGCAGCCCGACTCGTAACCACTACACTACCAGAGCTCCTAAATAAGTGTGGAGAAAGTCCTAAAAAGAAAGTGACATGGTGGCATAATTTGAAGAATACAATCAATGTCACTGAATTGTGCATGTAGAAATTGTTGATGTGTTCTGCTGTGTTTGTTTTCAACAAGAACAACAACAAACTAAAATAAATTTTAAAATAAGAAAATATGTGGTAGCTGTGAATCCTGGTGTTGTGCCATGAGGTCAGTTTGAACTGTAAGGTTGGTGGTTCAAACTTGCTAGCTACTCCTTGGAAACCCTATACAGGGTTGCTGTTAGTCAAAACCGACTCCGTGGCACTTAACAACAACAACAACAATGTATTAATATCAGGAGCACCTTTCTGCCTACAATTTTTTGGTGGAACTCTAGTAAGGAGATTTTCACATTCAGTCAGTCTTCCACTGGGATTGATACATTATTTCATCTCCATAGTTGTTGTGACATTTCCTAAACATTCCAGTAGGTGGTAGTCTAGGAGAAGAACAGCTTTCCTTCCCCACTCCCAACCCCCCTTGCCAACCTGCAAACTCATTTGCAAAAGAGAAAGGAAGTAGAATCAGCAATGTTGCTTTCTTTTTTCTGGCACAAGAATGGGATTTCCAAGCTTGTTCTTTTAGAATGAGTATCTAAACTTAATGAGTGTCCAAAAAAGAAGCAAAAAAAAAAAAAAAAAATTGTGTGTGTGTATATGTGTGTGTGACTATGCAGTGTTCTGAAACCCAAAATTATTTTTCTTTTATGATTTCTAGAAATTCCACTGGTTTTATGTCTCTTCGCCCTGATTTCCATGACATGGCTTTGGGGAGGACTCCATGTGGCTTACAGACACTTCTGGATGTTGGCCCTATTTGTCATTTTCAACAGTCTGCAGGTAAGGCTTCCTTCAGTTATGAATGATACACATTCATCCTAATGAACACAATGTAGATTTTTTATTCTAAACAGTAAAGTGCACACAGTGATATTGCAGAGAGCTATAAAATGATTATGGGGCTAAACACAGAATTTTGGACTACATTGACAATTCCAACCCAGAGTGAACAATTAGAGTAGAACTTCCCCATAGAATTCCTGATGCTTTAAATCTTTACAGAAGCAGACTGCTATAGTTTTCTCCTGTTCAGTGACTAGAGGGTTTGAACCAACAACCTTTAGGATAGCAAGCCAATGTTTAACCCACTGTGCTACCAGGGATCCTTTTTAAGCAATAGGAATCCATCAAAGTTGGATTTTTTAATTAAATGTTGTTAGTGTGGGAGTGACATGTTTATATCAACTAAGTCTTCAGAAAGATACTTGGAACCCAATAGGAAAGTATATAGAAAAGAATAGTAGTTCTATGCAGGAAGAGCAGCTAGTTGTCTGTTATCATTGTAATTGTGTTGTGAAGTGCCATTGAATTGGTTCCAACTTGTAGAGACACTGTATAGAGTTTCCAAGAGAAAGCTGGTGGATTTGAACCGCCAACCTTATAGTTCACAGTCTATTGTCATAGTACAGATTATAAATGGTCAAACATTGTACCTGGGAATACAAAGTAGGTAAAAGGCTTATAAGATATTGTAGAGATAAACTAATGAAACTTTTTATATCCCCAGTTACAATCAAGTTGATTCCTTTATGTCAACTTTGTGTGTATCAGAATAGAACTATGCTCCATAGGGTTTTCAAAGGCAATTTTTTCTGAGGCACCAGGCTCTTCTTCCAAGATGCCTGCTGGTGAATCCAAACCTCCATCCTTTTGGTTAGCAACTAAACATGTTTGTACCATCAAGGATTACAAACGAATCTTAGATAGTCAGTTATGTCTATTTTGAGAGAACAAAGTCACTTACCAGTGTCTAGCTTGGGTGAATGGCAGGGCACTGGCACCTCTAGTCAAAATGGAGAATATTGAAGGAAGAGATTTCAGGGAATATTTAGTGCAGGTTAGTGAGTTGGATTATGCCATTGGAAATGCAGATCCAGAATGTAAAAGAGAGGTCAGAGTTTCAAACTCACCAGCCACTCCTTACAAACCCTATAAAGGGTCTCTATGAGTTGGAAACAACGCTATGGCACTTAACAACAGCAACAGAGATACAAATGTTTTAACAACTAGGTTTAGGGACGGTTAGAGAAAGAAATTGTGAATAAGTGATCAGAGAGTTTAGGAAAAACAAGGATAGGGCCATTTGAAACTGTGAGAAAGGAAAGCTTCAAAAATACTTTACAGGAGCAGATGTGGTCTGGTGTTTCCTCCAAACTGTGACCTGCATCAGAACCGTGATGAGGACTTGTTACAACACAGATCCTTGGGCTTCACCCCCAGCATTTGTGATATAGTTGGTCTGGGTGGAGTTTGAGAATTTGCATTTCTACAAGTACCTGGGTGTTGCCAGACTGGAAGCTAGAGAGAGAGAACTACTGGTCTAGTGGGAGGTGATCTTAAATCTGCTAATCTCTACTGGAATCTTGGCTAATTACTGAATTTTATTTCCTTCAGCTGTGAAATGGAGATAAATACTGTTTAGGGTTACAGTTTGATTTAATTAAATGACATAATGCATATAAAGCAAGTGTACAGGACATGTCCACAAAGAGTTGTTAGTCATTTTATTTAAGAAATTTAACAAAGAATGCACGGACAGAAAGTTGTAGCTTAGGAAGAGAGGTTGTTTAGTTCGAGAGAAGTGGGTTTTTTTTTCATTGTTTTTTAACTTGTTTTGAAAAGTACCAATAAAGAAAGTGAAGAACAGCAAGTAGAGAGAAGACTTGTCAGGAGAAGATACTGGAGGAGACAAGGAAAACAAAGAAGTGGTGGAGAATGTTTGAGAGAGGCATAAAGATATTTTGTTTTGTTTTCTCAGAGGCTGAAGGAAAAAAGGAAGGAATGGTGAACATGAAAACTACTCAGGACTTGAAAGAATGGGAAATTGGTGGCATTTACATCTAATGCCCTTTCTTTTTATTGAAAGGCAGGAAGCAAGGTCATTTGCTATGAGACAATGGCTTGAAAGCTTGAGGTTAAAATAGTACAAGGTATGGAGTAGCTCTAGGTAGTAAGTCAATAAAATATGGTGAGTTAGAAGATGGGCAAGAAACAAAGTGCTTAGAGAGAAATCATTGGCGTTCAACAGAAGTTGGAAACCTTAAATCTGTTATTGAACCAGTCTTCAGAAATTAAATAAGTTAAACCTTAAAAATACTTGGATAATGGTTGTCAATGTAACCTATAAAACCACACATACTTGAAGAAAGTTGTTGAGCTTTCACGGTGCTCCATTTTTATTTTTTTATTTTTTTTTCTGTAAAGAAATAAGATTGCTGAGCATTGTATAATTCCATAAAGGATCAACATTTTCAACCCAATTGACCTTTTATTAGGTCACCATGGGTTAGAATCTACTCCATGGCAAATGTTATTTTGTTTGTTTGTTTAATGTATAATTCCAATGGCTTTGGAGTGCTTCCTTTTTTGCTCAATAGGTTTTCTTTCTTCACTGAGCCTCTTGGCCACTACTAATGCAAGACTCGCCTTCTAATAGTTTACCAGCCCCAGCAGACAAATTCTATGAAGAAATTGAATTGCCTCCAGCTTGGGTCTTATCCTGTCCAAGAACCGAACTAGTGATGACAAATACTCTGGTCAGGCCTGGGGCCTGAACAAAAGAATTGTGGAAAGAATGGAGCTGATTTCACAAAAACTACATGGAATAGAATTCTCACCAGTAGAAATGATTGTTGCATCAGTAGAAGAGAACACAGTACTGGGCAGGCAAAAGCAATAGATGTCGACCAAACAGTTTTTTGTTCATGGATATGTTTAGACAAGACCAAGGATAGTTATTGGTAAACTATTAAACTATTATGTTGTTAGTGCCGTTGAGTCAGTTCCATCCCATAGCGACCCTGTATAGGATTTCTGAGGAGTGCATGGTGAGCCTGAACTGTCGACCTTGTGGTTCAAACCAACCTTGTAGTCCAGCGCATTAATCCACAGCACCACACCAGAAATTTTATATGGTATTAGTTTTTATTATGAATATATTTGGAATCCATTTTTAAATCAAACATCTCTGTATTATCCACAAGAATTTTATAAGGGTCTGTAATTTTTTTTTTTTTTTAATTCCTGATCTGTTAATCCAATATTGGATTTTCTTAGCCTCTGTCAAAAAATAACAAAAATAATCAGTTAATTGAGTTTGGCATTACTTAGTGAATTCATGCTAATATTTATAGATCTCAGCTTTCTTTTTAAAACAACTTTTACTTGTGAATTTAGTGAAGGTTTATAGAGCAGATCATCATTTTTACATTAAAAAAAATCATATATGTTGCTTCATTACAATGGTTGTAATCCCCTTCATGTACCAACAATTAACGGTATTTACCGCTCTTCTAGCGGAGGAAAAGTGAAGAGAGCGGGAGATAGGGAGGAATGTTATTGCTATTACAATCCTCCCTGTTTCTCGCTATCTTCTCTTTTCTTTTGCTAACGTCCCACTTGTATATTGTCTAACCTGACACCCATGTTAACATGTATATACCCTCTAGTCCACTGTAACCATCATAGATTGCTTCTTTTATCAAGAAAACCTTTTTTTAACATTTCTCATCATTGGTCTCATACAATTTTTGTCCTTTTGTGATTGACTAATTTCACTCACTCAGCATAATATCCTCCAGGTTCATCCATGTTGTGAGGTGCTTCACAGATTCAGTTATTTTTTTCAATGTTGCGTAGTACTCCGTTGTGTGTATTTGTGCAAAAATGTGTTTAACCATTCTTCTGTTGATGGGCATTTAGGTTGTCTCCATCGTTTTGTTGTGTCTTTTGTAGACAGCATATTGAAGGATCCTGTTTTCTTATCCAGTCTGCTTTCTATGCCTCTTGACTGGTTCATTTAATCCATTTACATTCAGTGTAATTATCAATAAGTAGGAATTGATTGCTGTCATTATTCTGTGTTCTTTTTTTGTGGTGCTGCTGTTTTGTTTCACACAATTTTCTATGTGCAATTCATTCTGTTTGTGGGTTTTCTTTTAATTTCTCGTTTGTTAATGCTTACTAAATCTTTCTGATTTTCCTCTTTTTTACATTTTGATATTCAGGTGTATTTTCTTTGAGGTTACCCTGTAATTTATTATTTTTTCCCCTTCTTAAAACAGTCTGTTTTTCCTTGAAATCTATTTGACTTCTTTACCATTTGGAATTTCTGTATCTACACTATTCTTTCTTTTTGCTTTGTAGTTGACTTTATTATAAATTGGTATCTCTGATTCCTTATTTTCATTCTTGTAGGATTGTTTTAATTTAAATACTTCTATATCTGGATTGAATTTGTGGTATGGTGCTGTGGGTTAATGTGTCAGACTGCAAAGTTGTTTGAACTGCAAGGTTGGTAGTTCAAGCTCACCAGCTGCTTCTTGGAAACCCTATACAGGGTCGCTATGGGTCAAAATCAACTAGATGGCACTTAACAACAACAATATCTGGATTGAGTTCTGGGTGGTGTTGTCATGTATGATGATCTCATGTTTTTGTCTGCTTCTGTGGGTTCTCAGTCCAAAGAACACCATTTAGCATTTTTTTGGAATGTTAGTCTGGTCATTACAAATTCCTTTAATTTCTGATTATCAGGAAACATCCTAACATTGCTGTTGCATTTGAGGATCAGCTTTGTGGGGTGTATGATTCTTTATTGGCAATTTTTTTTCTTTCAAAGTTTTGCATATGTCATCCCATTGTCTTCTTGCCTACATGGTTTCTTCTGAAAAAAAAAAAAAAATCAGAGCTTAATCTTACTGGTTCTCCTTTGCAGATAACTTTTAATTTTTCCTGAATGCTCTCAGGATTCTTCCTTGTTTTTGTTTTAGGAAAGCTTAATTATGATATGTTTTGGTGATTTTCTTTTAGGAGCTATGTTATTTGGGTCTCATTCAGCTTTTTGCATGCTTATCTTCTTGTCTTTCATGACATTAGGGAAGTGTTCTTCCAATAAATCTTTAGCAATTTTTCTTTGCTTTATATTTTCTTTTCCTGTTCTGGAATTCTGAGTACCCATAAGTTTTTCCTTCCATATAACTCTGAGGCTTTCTTTGGATGTTTTCATTCTCTTTTCTGATTGCCCTTCTAGCATACTAGTATTGAGAGATTTATCTTCAAGCTCAGTAATTGCTTCTAATGTACTCTATTGCCCTTTCAATGTATTGTCCATTTCTGAGATCTTCATATCAATCATCTGGATTTCTAACTGCAGGTTTTGTGTTGTTTCAAAACTTGCATTTATTTTGTCTGTTTGTTCTTGTAATGTTCCTCAGAAATGTTTTCTGACTCTGCATCTTGGTAGTTTGTTTGAGATATTCTCTCTTGGTTCATAAGCTAAAGTTGTATGTTGTCTCTGGGGCAATGGCAGGGTTGTCTTATTTGTATTTAATTTATGATTGTATGTTAATGTGTTCTTAGTCTACTACCAACTGTCTCTTTTGGATGTAGTAAGAGAATGGAAGTATATACTCTGTTCTCGTTCACTATTCATGCACCTCAGTTTAGGATGGTTTGGCTGGGGTTAACTGCTGATTATTGTTGATCAGGTGTTATATGAGCTGGTATTGACTCTTTCCTTGTGGTTGGAGCTGCACAGTGTTTAGTTGTGGCTGGGCTGTATGGGCACGAATGCTGTCTCCTGTAGCTTGGAAAAGGAAAAACTTCAACCCCTCACACATACATAAAAACAAAACAGAATAAACATA
>NW_006408854.1:1811401-1818919 GCF_000296735.1 Chrysochloris asiatica
TTAGAAAAACCAGTGAGAGGGAAGATTAAAAGAAGGGGGAGTATATAACAGAAAAACAATACCAGCAAAAAAAAAAAAAAAAGGAACGGAAATGAGGAGAACCAGAAGGAAAAAAATGAAAAACAGAAGCACAGAGAGAAAGGATAAAATTCAAGGGAATAGAAAGAGAAGAAGGAGGAGCCGAAAGGATAAACAAACAAAAACAGTGGAACAACAAAAGGGAAAACCAAACCTCAAAACAAAAACAAAAATACAGTGAATCTGTTGGACCAAGGAAGGAGAAAACTCTGGGGAGGTCTTGTTACCCTAGGAACTCATTAGGTGGGTGTGGGAGGAATGTGACTGTGGAGTTTCTGGCTCTAGATGGAGTTCCTATTGGCCTCAGTATTATCTATGTTCAGGACACTCAATCTGGAAGTAGTTCATGAAGGCCGTTGATGGAGCTGGTTTCACTGTCTGTTAGGATCAATTACATGGCAGCTGGGGACAGGGTGACTAGTTACATGATGATATGGTGGCTCTGTGGGTCCTGTAGGTCTGAAGCCAAACCCACCTGAATTCAGGCACCAAAGCAGGGAAGCCAGTCCCCACCTCACACTGGTGTGGCTCCCAACCACATTGCTTCAAACTTCTGGAGAGGAGGACCAGCAGTGGAGATGGATGAGTGTAGGAGCTGGCCACACCTCAGACCACCAGGGGAGCATGGGGAAAAAGAAGGAATTATACCTTCCCTGTTGCCTATGTGAATCTGCTCTGCCGGGTCGGCCACTTCCTGTTGCCAAACTGCTCACAAATGTTCAAGATGACTGTGCCGCATCCGGTGAGAGTTTACCAGTCTCCCTATCTCTCCGTGCTCAGCTTCTCCTTCCAGCAAGTACTCAATCCACTTCTTTAGCCTTTACTCTGAAGTTCAGGCTTCCCTAATTTTCATCTGCTCTATTTGGTCTTTTGCATCTTTGTTGTGTAGGATGGTCAGCAAGAAAGAGGAAGACCCCCAAGGAGATGGATTGGCACAGTAGCAGCAGCAATGAACTCTGAGTAGCAACATTTGTGAGGATGATGTATACCAGGCAGTGTTTCCTTCTGTTGTGCATAAGATCACTATGAGTTGGAATGAACTCAATGACACCTAACAACAATCCATCCTGCATCCCAGACTTCTAGCCGCTAAAAAGCTAATTCCTACTATAGCAGGAAGCCTCCAGTTCCCTATTCCAGTGCTAGTCATGCAGTGTCTATGCCACATGTGTTGTTATATTTTGCATATCACTCATAACTGTAATTACTTTCTAAAGTACTATTTTTAGCTCAAACCAGTCAACATCAGACTGACATACAGCATTTACCTCAGGTTTTCTTCTAAAGTCCTCCCACATTTACTCTGACAAAATTTCACTGACAATGTTCTTACCTATAGAGCAGCAATCCCATGTTAGATCGTAAGACTAGCAGGCAGCAACAGGCTTAAATTTCTTGGAGATGCTAGAAAATACATTTTGGGGGAAGGTTCATATACATAGAAGGAGCTTTCCAAAACTGAAATGCTTTTTTTTTTTAAATCATGAGCTGGCAATGGAGCAGGACTTTACACAATATTGGGCTATGACACTTCTCAATATGTCAGTTATGAGACTGCATTCTCCAGAGTCCTGTTTGAACATCTTGTAACTGACTTATACATGTTCATTTATATAAGCATCTGGTCTCTAGATGTTCCAAGACAGATTTTTAAATCATTCCCTATTTCAGGGAAGGAGTCACAACATGGAATTTGTAGCTAAAAATATATAATCTGTCTTCAAACTGAAGGATCAGCTGTTTGAAATCATTTTCATTCCTGGCTCCATGTCTTGAACTGTTAAATCCTGAGAACTAAGTGAGTCAGCGGTGGGAATGATTTCTTCTTTTTTTTCTTTTCCTCCCCCCTGTTCCTCCTCCCCCTTCTCCTCTTTCTTTCTTTCTTAATTATTCTTTGTTGGCCACTAAAGTGCCTTGAACACATTTTCCTTACAAAGAAAAAGATTTTCCCCCCGCTTCTTCCTTCTGTCCCTCCTGTTCTTTTCTTTTCTTCTTCCTTTCATCCCTCTCTCTTTTACTCCCCTCCTTCAGTTCCTTCTTTCCTTGCTTTCCATATCTCTGTTCTTGGCATATGTTTAATTATAGTTTTAAAACTAAGGCCATCTTCAAGTGTATAGAGTCTAAAGTTGATTCGTGGTTACCAAGGACAGCTGGCAGGAAAGGGAAAAGGAAAAAATGTGGCACAGAGCTTCTGTCAGGAAGATGGAAAAATTTGGAAACAAAATGGTGATAGGTGAACCATATGATAAATGTGATAGGTGAACCATATGATAAATGTGCATGTGAAGAGTGTTAAAATGGCAAGTGTTTTATTACAAATATATCTACCACAATTTGAACCAAGTCTAAAACTATGTTTTGTGAAGGAATTGTCTCCGGAGCTTCCAGTCAGAACTGACTGGTTCAACCATGGCCACCTAAAACAAATGTGGCAAACACATAGTATACAACCATATCTCTGATCTGTCAGATTTTGAATTAAGTAGGAAATAATCAAAGATGGTGACCGACAATACCGATTTCCTAACCAAACCCACTACCACAGAGTCAATTCAGACTCATAATGACCTGGTATGGCCCTGCTGGTTAATGTGCTGGACTACAAGATTGGTCCTGATAATATGTCCAAAAGGCAGAGACCAAGTCTTGCCATCCTCTGGCTATACTTCTTCCAAGATAGATTTGTTTGTTCTTCTGGCAGACCACGGTACATTTAATATTCTTCTCCAACTACATAACTCAAATGTATCAATTCTTCTATGTTCTTACTTATTCATTGGCCAACTCTCACATGCATATAAGGTCATTGAGAATACCATGACTTAGTCCACAAACTTTTTCTTTCTAAATACTTAAAGAGGTCTTTTGTAGCAGATTTGCTACAGAAATCTTTAAATACCTTTAAAGAGGTCTTTTGTAACAGAAATTAAAAAGATTTCTTGACTGCTGTGTCCATGAACATTGATTGTGGACCCAAGCTAAAGTAAGTCTTTGACCGTTTCAGTCATTTCTCCATTTATCATGATGGTATTTATTGGTCCATTGGTGAAGATTTTTGTTTTCTTAACATTGAAGTGCAATCCATACTGAAGGCTACAGTCTTTGATCTTTAATAGTAAGTATTTCAAGTCCTTTTTGTTTCCAGCAAGCAAGTTGTGTTCATATCATGGCTTGTTAATGAGTCTTCCTTGAGTCCTGATGCCACGTTCTTCTTCATATCCAGAGTATGGATTACTTGCTCAGCATACAGATTGAACAAGTATGGTGAAAAATTACAACCCTGGTGTACAACTTTCCTGATTTTAAGTGATTCAGTGTCCCCTTGTTCTGGTCTCATGACTGCTTTGTGATCTATGTACAGGTTCCTCATGAGCATAATTAAGTGTTCTGGAATACCCATTCTTCATAGGGTTGTCCATAATTTGTTTTGATCCATACAGTTGAATGCCTTTGCTTAGTCAGTAAAGCACAAGTAAATTCTTTCTGGTATTCTTGGTAGAGGATCACCAAATGTAAGGAGGGCCCCCAGTGAGATGGATTGACACAGTGACTATGACAATAAACTCCAACCTATCAACAGTTGTGCGGATGGCTCAGGACCAGGTAGTGTTTCATTCTGTTGGGCATGGGTTTGTTATGAGCTGGTTTGATGGCACCTAACAATAGCATTTTCCTTACACAAGAATTCTCATTTAGTAGCTAGAGAGGTTCAGTGTAGGTACATGCTTAGATACAGTACATATTTAGTTTTGGCTGCTTCCATTTGAGGATAAACAGATCTTGGGAAATAGGTATTGTTAAATAATCAGTTACAGAGGACTGATTGTTTCAAGTCACTCCCTTTGCAATTGCTTTCCAACTCCCAACAGTAATAAGAAATACCATTTTGTTTCCATTGGAAACTACTACCTAAGCTATTCATGGGGAGTGAAAAAGCAGTCTTTCCAGAAAAACCTTACAATAAATATGTAAAGGCCAAGAGATGTTATGATTGGTATTGCTTTGCCCAGATCCATTCAAGTTCAGTGAAAAGTAGTCACTACATTTGTTTTTAAAGTGAGATTCAGAAAAACTAATGAATAACACCTATACCATTTGAAACATCCCAAACATTTCTAAAACTTTATAAAATAAATAGATAGAAGCTAACACTAAGTGTGCTTGTATTGTCTGGATCAGAGTTTGCCATTTGGCCTATGGGCCCGTGAAACACCTTTTTGTTTACATACAATGAACATCTTAACTCTATTTGACAATGAATACAACATCTGACATTGTCTTCTCATTAACCTGTTGACTAGTCAATCATGGCTCTTCAGACAGATGTAGGATTTTCACTTTGTGTAAGCTGAATTCTCTGGATAAAATCTAAATACCTTTCATGAATACTGTTTTAGTAATGAGGGATCTGAACAAAGGCTGCTTTTTGGCATCTGGCTCCTTCCTTCTAAAACAGGTGCTTCTATTTCTTTAGCCTAAATCCCTGTCACCTATGTTAACATGTGTCTACTCTCTAGCCCATGAATAATTTTCCCTCCCTCTGTAACCATCAGAGATTGTTTCTTTTATCAAAATAACTTTTTCTTAACCTTTTTGCATTTGTCTCATACAATAGTTGCCTTTTTTTGTGTTTGTTTTTTAAGGATCCTTTCTTTTCCCCCAAAAGCTTCTGTTGTGAATTGAGTGGTAGCTTACATGGCAGAACATCCATTTGCACTAAACCAATCATATTTTGTTTCATTGCAATTACAACCACCTCCATGCATCATCTGTTACCAATATTTGCCTCTATTCCTTTTTTTGTCTTTTTTTTTTTTTTTTTATGTACACAAAACACACAGGGATATATAACCATTTAAAAACAACCAAAGGGCACATTTTGCAAGCCAGCACTTTCTCTTTCTCTTTCCATGAGTGTAGATTCTTCAGCTGCTCTATCTCTCCATGCCATTACCTCTGCCTCAGTCTCTGATGTCGCTTCTTCTTTGATTAGGATCTCAGGTTCTACTCATGCTCTTCCTTCTTGATGGTCCTAGGGTTCTCTGCTGTTGGAATGTAAGACTAACTACTCCCCACTTTTTGTTACACATCTTCTACCTTTACAATTGTGAAAATCACAATTAATCATGATAAAAATTACTCACTATTGAATCAAAAGAATTCTCTCTCCATCTCCTTTCACCAAACCCATCTAGACAAGATGAAAACTACTCAGTGGGGAATCTACCTTCTTGACCTGGATGCTCTGAAACTAAACTCCATCTTGAAAACTTGTAAGCCAGCCACTTTGTGCCTTTACAGCCTTCCCCTTTTAGGTTGCCAATGTCTAAGTTGCCCCTGTGTACTGAGGGGATAGGCTTGATCCTTGATGTGATGACTCCTTCCCTGTCAGTTGGTATTTTCAGTAACTACTTCAGTAAGTAAAGGTCAATTTTGTCAAATTGTAGCAATTTACACTTGCTTTCAGTGTCAAACTTCATCTTCCTCTAGTCAATGTCTTATCATCAAGTCATTGAAGCTAGGTCAAAGGGATACTAGCTGCAAGTTTGGCCATTTTTGCATGCCTACCCCCACTTCATATCTGCTGGATGCTTCACTCTCAGTTCTAACTCCCAGTGGCTAGGTCAGTGTCCATGGGCTAAGGAGTTCCCAAGTCTCCCCAAACTTCAGACCAATGAGTCCTTCTTCTTCTCTCATCTCAAGGTTAACAGGAGTCTATGGAACAAGGTCAAACTCAGACCATGTCTTCATTACTGACTTCCCCCCACTTCCATTTACAAGTAGACCAAAGTGGTTACCAGCGAGCTTACAAGTCTGCTCATGTGTTCTCTTTGGGTTCCAGTCTTAGAAGGGGCTTGTTCTGAAGAGTCTTGATGGCTTGCCTTGATGGCTTCTATAATAGCCAAACAGTATGTTGTTTACTTTTTTTTTCCCTACTAGCCTTTCCTTTATAAAGTATCTTTTTTTTTTTTTTTTTCCTCTAGCTGTTCCAAGTTTGTCTGTATGTCCTTTCAAGTGGGTATGTCCCACTTCAGAATGTTCTGGATGGGGCTCACTATGCTACCTAAAGCCCCATACTCAATAAAGGTTCAATGAGAAGTGTACTTCACTAGGATAATTCTAGAATCTCTTTTAGGTTTTCCAATCAGTTATAGATTGAAAACAAGCTTGCAAGCTTTCTGTGATCATATGTCCTGATAATCCTTTCTGTCCCACTTAGATGTCTATTTTACAATAATAGGCACAGGAAACCAATATTCATCAGACAGCCAAGCACCTTAACTTTATTTCCCCTCTTTTACCCATTTAGACTATGCCTCCAGTCCCTGTATCACAGAGCCCTGTTGTTCCAGGGTTGAGTAAGCATCTCTATTTACCTCTGTCAATAATATCCTCTAGGTTCATCCATGTCATGAGGCGTTTTTCAGATTCATTGCTATTCTTCAACATTGCATAGTATTCCATTGTATGTATGTACCAAAGTTTGTTCAATCATCCCTTTGTTGATGACATTACGTGTCTTCATCTTCTTAATGTGTCTCTTATAGACAGCATATTGAAGGATCCTGTTTTCTTATCCATTTTGCTATTTCTGTCTCTTGACTGGCACATTTAAGACATTTATATCCAGCGTAAAAATTGATAGGTATGAATTGATTATTATTTTGCTGTGTATTTTTTTTTGTGTGTGGTGTTGCTGGTTTTTTTGTTCACATAATTTTCTTTGCTGACTTCATTTTTTGTGTGGGTTTTCTTTGTATTTTCATTTCTGCTATGTTAATGATTACAAAATCTTTCTGATTTTCCTCTTTTTTTATTTTTATGTGCAGGTGGATTCTGGTTTTTTTTTGTTGTTGTTTGTTTGTTGTTGTTTTTAAGGTTACCCTGTAATTTATTAATATTTTTCCCTATTTAAAACACTTGATTGTATCTTGTAGCTTTGCCATTTGGAAGTTCTGTGTCTACACAATTCCCTTTTTGCTCTATAGTTGACTTAATTATAAATTGATATCTCTGGTTCCCTATATTCAATCTTTTAAGTTTGTTTTGCTTTTAATATTTCTCCATCAGAATTGAATTCTGGGTGTTGTTGTTATGTATGATAATCTCAGGTTGTTGTATGATGTTGTTGTTTCTCAGCCCAAAGAACATTCTTTAGCATTTTTTTTTTTAAGTTTATCAGGAAACGTCCTAATTTTGCCATCACATTTGAGGGACAGCTCTGCTGGATATATAATTATTGACAATTTTTTTCATTCAGAGTTTTGTGTATGGCATCCCATTGCCTTCTTCTCTGAATGATTTCTCCTGAAAAGTCAGAGCTTCGTCTTATTGGTTCTCCTTTGTATGTAACTTTCCGTTTTTTCCTGACTGCTCTCACTATTCTTTCCTTGTCTTTGGTTCTGGAGGGTTTGATTTATGTTATAAATTGGGGTCTAT
>NW_006408854.1:1819464-1821260 GCF_000296735.1 Chrysochloris asiatica
TGGTCCAGGATCAGGCAGTGTTTCATTTTGTTGTACATAGGGTCACTATGAGTCGGTACTAACTCAATGGCACCTAACAACAACAACAATGACCTTTTTCTTTCTTCCTGTTCTTAATGTCATCCCACAACTGTTCTTGGCTTTGGTTATTAGTGTCTAATGCCACTAATCTGTTCTTGAGATGATCTCTAAATTCAGGTGGGATATGTTCAAGGTCATATTTTGCCTCTCTTGGACTTGTTTTAATTTTCTTCATCTTTAGCATGATCTGCCTCTGCTTGACTGATCACCTGGAGCTTTTCCTCCGTCTCTTCCCACAGATATAGTCAGTTTGATTTCTGTGTATGCCATTTGGTAAGGTCCTTGTGTAAGATTGTCTTTTATGTTGTTTAGTAATAGTAATAACCTATTCATACTAATTTCATGTTATTAATCATAATGTATTTGGTGATGATATACATTTCTCAGAGTGTTCAGAGATATTCATGCATGAAACAAATTTAGGAAAGCTGATCATCCTTGTGGAGGCTTTTCAATATCACAACATAATCCTATGAGATACTTTTAAGAAATGTAAGTTTGTATAATGCTGTGTTGTTAAGTGTTATTGAGTCAGTCCCAACTCACAGCAACCTTGTATAGGCTTCCAAGGAGCAGCTGGTGGGTTTGAACTGCCAACCTTCTGATTCTCACTCTAGTGCTGATCCTACAGTAATAGCTTCTTTAAAATTTTTTGTGATAATATACATATATAGCATAAAAATAGCCATTCTGACCATTTTAAGTGTACAATTCACAATCATACTGTTGTGCAACCATTACCACTAATTAGTCTCAAAGCATTTTTATCACCACAAACAGAAACTCATTAAGCACTAGCTCCCTGTTTCTTATCCCCCTGCCCCTGGCTGCCATTATTCTACTTTTATCTTTATGCTTTTGTTTATTCTAGCTAAACATATAAGTGTGATCATGCAATAGATGAGCTCTTATGTCTTACTTGTTTCACTCAGTATGTTTTCAAGCTTCAGCCATGTCATAACATGCATCTGAATTTCATTTCTCTTTATGACTAAAGAATATTCCCTGGTATAAAAACACTGTATTTTGCTTATCCATTTTTCCTGTTACTGAACACTGGGGTTTCTACCTTTTGACTAGTGCAGCTATTGCTATAGTGAGCATTGGTGTACGTATCTGTCTGAGTCTCTGCTTTCAGGTCCTTTAGGTATCCCAGGAGTGGGATCACTGGCTCATGTGGTAATGCTGTTTAAATTTTTGAATAACCACCAAGTTGTTTCCCATAACTGCTGTACCATTTTACGTTCTCACCAGCAATGAGTTGTTCTTGTTAGCTGCCATCAAGTCTATTCCGACTCATCACGACCTTAATTACAATAGAACGAAACACTTCCCGGTCCTACACCATCCTCACAATCATTGTTAAGCCCATTACTGCTGCCACTGTGCCAGTCCATCTCATTGGGGTCTTCCTCTTTTTCACTTAATCACTCCACTTTACCTGGAATGATTTTTCTCCAGGGACTTGTCCCTCCTGACAATACATTTAAATATGAGAGAAGAAATTTCGCCATCTTGGCTTCCAAGGAGCTTTCTGGTTGTATTTCATCCAACACAGATTTGTTTGTTCTTCTAGTTTTTCATGGTTATTTTAATATTCTTCTCCAACACCATAACTCAAATGCATCAACTCTTTTATGGTCTTTCTTATTCATTGTCCAACTTTCACATGTATATGAGGCTATTGAAAATTTGATGGCTTGGCCCTAAGAACT
>NW_006408854.1:1821990-1828148 GCF_000296735.1 Chrysochloris asiatica
ACACTTTAGTCCTCAAACTGATGTCTTTTCTCCTGAACACTTTAAAGAGGTCTTGTGCAGCACATTTGCCTAATGCACTACATTGTTTGATTCTATAACTGCTATATCGATGAGTGTTTATGGTGGAGCCAAGGAAAATGAAGTCTTTGACAACTTCAATCTTTTATTCATTTATCATGATGTTATTTATTGCTCCAATGGTGAAGATGTTTGTTTTCTCTACAATGTAGTTCAACCTATACTGAATGCTGTGGTCTTTGATCTTCATCAGTAAGTATTTTAAGTCATCTTCGCTTTCAGCAAGCAAGGTTGTACCATCTGCATATCACAAGTTGTTAATGAGTCTTTCTCCAATTCTGATGCCACATTCTTCTTTATATAATCCATCATCCCACATTATTTGCTCAGCATACAGATGCATAAACATGGTAAAAGAATATAACCTTGGCACACACCTGTTCTGATTTTAAACCATTTATTGCCCCCTTGTTCTGTTTGGAAGGCTGCCTCTGGTCTATATACAGCTTCCTCATGAGCACAATTCAGTGTTCTGTAATACTCATTCTCTGCAATGCTGTCCATATCTTGTGATGATCTACATAGTTGAAAACCTTTGCACAGTCAATAAATCACAGGTAAACATCTTTCTCAAGTTCTCTGCTTTTAGTCAAAATCCATATGACATCATCAGTGACATCTTTCATTCCATATCCTCATCTGAATCTAGCTTGAAACTCTGGCAGTTCCCTGTCAATGTTGCAGTCATTTAAAAATTATTTTTAGCAAAAATTTACTTTCATACGATATTAATGCTATTGTGTGATGATTTCCACATTGCATTGGGTCATCGCTCCTTGGAATGGGCACAAATATGGATCTCTTCTGATCACTTGGCCAGGTAGCCATCTTCCAAATGTCTTGATGATGAGTGAGTGCCTCCAGTGCTGCCTCAGTTTGTTGAAATAGGGTGCCAGTTTTCCACATTCTTTCACTTATTATTTTTTTATATTATTTTTATTTTAATAATAGGCATCTTGATGGTGGTGGTGGTGTGCCATGGAGTCAGTCTGACTTGTAGCAACTCTGCATAGAGTTTCTGAGGCTGTAAATCATTATGGGACTAGAAAGCCTCATGTATCTCCTGTGGAACAGCTGGTAGTTTTGAACTGCTGGCCTTGAGGTTGGCAGCCTGACTCATAACCACTAGGCTACCAGAGCTCCTTAATAGACATATTAGTGAGTGTGAAAGGATTCCTAGTGGCATTTTAAGATAAGTATTGAACTACTTATCACAGGTGAGAGGTTCAAATCCAGCATCTCCATGGGAAAAAAATAAGACTCTGTTCCAATAAATATTTACAGTCTTGGAAATCCTATTTAGAGTCCCTGGGAGTTAGAATCAACTTGAGGGCAGTAGGTTTTGTTTTGGGGTTAGTGAGTGTGAAGTGGTATCTCATTTTTATTTTGATTGGTGTTTTTCCACTAGCTAATAATTGTGATCATCTTTTCATATTGTATTAGCTATTTGTATAGCTTCTTTGATGAAATGTCTATTCAGTCCTTTGACAATTTTTTTTTTTAAAAACTAAATTGCTTGTCTTTTTATTGCTTAGTTGTAGGAGTTCTTCATATATTCAGGATAGCAAACCCTTCTCAGATACATAAAGAAACTTTAAGAAGTTTATGAAAAATGGAATAGAAAAATAAAAATTAAAAATATATACTTTTATTTCTCACTGTAACCTTGTCCCAGGAATTTAACCATGCCAATGCAGTCTTTTTTGCATTATTAACTGAGGAAAATTTTATGGTCTTTAATGATTTTCTAAGATTAGGAAAGAAAAAGAAGTCAAAAGGAGCCAAATCAGGACTGTAAGGTAGATACTTAATGATTTACCATAGAAATTCTCACAAAATTGCCCTGGTTTGATGAGAGGAATGAACATTGTCATGGTGGAGAACTCTCTGATGAAGCTTTCCTGGGCATTTTTGGCTAAAGCTTTGACTAGCTTTCTCAAAGCACTCTCATAGTAAGCAGATGTTCCTTGTTCTTCCAGAAAATTAACAAATAAAAAATGCTTTGAGAATCTCAAAAAACCTGTTGGCATGACCTTTGCTCTTGACTATATTACTTTTGTTTGAGTATACCATTTCCATCTCTTGGTTTTTTGCTTTTGCTTGGTCTTCAGGATCATACTGGTAAAGCCATGTTTCATTTCCTGTTACAGTTTGTTTGAAGAAATTCTTCAGGATTTTGATCCCAATTGTTTAAAATTTACATTGAAAGCTGTTCTCTTGTCTGCAGTTTTTCTAACCAAAGAAGTTTGACATCTATTGAGCTGAAAGTTTGCTCAACTTTAATTTTTCAGTCAGAATTCTGTAAGCTGAGTCAGTTTAGACATCTATGGTGTTAGCTATTATTTCTGGTGTTAATTGTTAATCCTCTTCAACTAATACACAAACAAGTTTTTTTTCTTGAAAATTGATATGGATGGTCTGCTTCTGCAGGCTTCATCTTCAACACCATCTCATTCCTTCTTAAAACAAGAATTCTTTGAGGTATTGTCCCTGTAAACATTTTACAAAGCATCAGTGATTTCACAGTTCTTCCACCCAAGCTTTACCATAAATTTGATATTTGTTCTTGTTTACATTTTAGCAGAATTCATGTTGCTCTAATAGAGGTTGTTTTGAATCTGATGTCTCATTCTTCCTACTATTTCAGGCTAGAACCTGTACAGACATATTATGCAACATTAGTACAAGTTCATTTTGGTGCACAATTTTTTTTTTCTAAATCCATTAATAGTTTTTCATAATACACATTTTTCATGAACCTTTTGAAGCCTTCTCATATGATTTCTAAATATTTCCTTACATTCTGTAGGATGTCTTTTCTCTTTCTTAATAATGTCCTTTATAAAAAATATCCTTGATACATAAAATATTTTTGTTTTTAATTTATATGGAGTTCAGTTTATTTTCTGTTTAGTTGCTTGTTTTTGTTTTTTTATTTTTGTTTTTTAATGTTTTATTGTGAATTGTGTGATAGTCTACATGGGAGAACATCAGCTTTACATTCATTCCATCATCCATCATTTCATTGGCATAGTTACCATCCCGTCCATGCATCCTCACCCAACCAAGGGGTGTACCCTGTAAGCCTGCACTCCCCCCACCACCACCACAGTCCTCAGCCTGTTTCCATCTGATCCCAAGTCCCCAGCCACACCATCTCTTGATGTTGTCTGCTCTGCCTCCATATCAGGCCTCACTGCCTCCCTGGGTAGGATTACGCTCTTCGCTCTTCTCCATTGATTATCCCAGGGTCCTCCGCTCCTAGATTGATAAGTTAATCACTCCCCTCTTTGCTACAAAATTTTCATTTTTAGATTTCCAACCCTCACAATCAGTCCTGATAACAATTATTCACCACTGCATCACAAGAGACCCATCTGTATTTCATTTCATCAGCCCTTCCTGGACAGGCTGGTCACTATTCACTGGAGACTCTACCTTCCTCCACGCCCTTTGGATATAGGTTCCCTCTTAAAAGCTTGTAAGCCAGTCACTTCTTGCCTTTGTATCCCTCCCCCCATTTTGGGTGGCCAATGTCCAAGTTGCCCATCTCTGTCTACCCTTTGTGTGGAGGGGGTGGAAATAGTTCTCGCAGCAGGGATTTGTTTCCTGTTTTGAGTTACTGCATTCATAGGTGTAGGTCCTGTTTATCAAATTGTATCAGATGATGCTTTTTTTTTTTTTCCTCTTCTTTCTTCTTCGGGTTGAGCTCTGTTTATCCAGTCACTGAAGTCCAGTCAAATGGGTATCATCTGCAAGTGTGGGTGTTCTTACATCTGTCCAGCCTCTTTTTATCAGCTGGCTGCCCAACTCTCCACTCTAGACCTCTGTGGCTGTGTCGTTGACTCTGAGCCCATGAGTCCCCAGATGTTGCCTCACTACTGGCTGACCAGGTCTCCATCTGGGTTCGTAGTAGTTTTCTGAACGATGTAGGGCTTAGTTCACCACTTCATTGATGTTCTTCGGTCACTTTCCCTTCTGGGTGACATGCGTGGTTGTCAGTCAAAGCGTATATTTCCCTTGCGTCTTAGTCTTGGAAGAGAATTTGCACTGAGAGGATCCGACCACTTGCTTTGATGTCTCCTGGGCAAGCCACCTGTATGTTCTTGTGGTAACAGTAGGACTGCCCTTACTGTTTTGTATAGTTGCTTGTGTTTTTGCTGTCATTTTAATAATTCATCACCAAATTCAAAGTCCTGTTTTCTTCTAAGAGTTTTATCGTTTAGGTAATCGATCTATATTGAGATAACATTACTGTATGATTCATAGGAAACTGATTTCAGTCATCTGTAAATAGAAATCCAGTTTCCCAGGACCATTTTCTGTAATAGCCTTTTGTTGTCTTTTATTCAGTGAATATACTTTATCATACCTTGTGATGCTGTGGGCTAATGCATCAGACTGCAAAGTCATTTGAGCTGCAAGGTCGATGGTTCAAGCTCACCAGCTGTTCCTTGGAAACCCTTTGCAGGGTCACTATGGGTCAGAATCAACTCAACAGCACTTAACAACAACAACACAGGTTTTCTTGGTGGAGGGTCAGAGAAAAACAGGAAGACCCCCAGTAAGATGGATTGGCAATATGGCAGCATCAATGGGCTCAAGTATGGCAACAATTATGAGTTTGGCTCAGGACCGGTCAGTGTTTCATTCTGTTGTGCATAGGGTCACTTTAAGTTGGTACCAACTCGATGGCACCTAACAATAACAACAAAGGTTTCTTTCTTCATCCTAAGAAGTCAATTAAGTAACTATCAGGAAAAAAAAAATCTGCAGAAGTTTTGTATTTTTATTTGAATTTTGGGTATTTGCGTATTTGTTATTTCCTAAAAGTTTTGAGGAAATATCGAAGAAAATTCTTTTTATTTCCAAATGCAGAAAAAAATTTTGGTGTGAGAAAAAAAAAAAAAATTCTCACCAATAGCAGTGTGCCTTTAGGAGTGGATAGTCTCTTTTTTTAAAAAAACAACAACAACAACAAAAAAAACCTTTTTATTGTGAATTGAGTGAAGATTACAGAATAGATCATCAGTCTCATATTTAACAAATTATACACTTGGTGTCATTACAATGGTTGCAATCCACTCCATGTATCACCAGTTAACATTATTTGCCTCTACTCATTTTTTTTCCCTATCCCTCACACCCCACCCACCCAGTAACCATCATCGAAATTTCATGTAGCAAGAAAATATTTTCTTAACTTTTTACAATAGTGGTTTCATGCAATATTTATCCTTGTGATTGACTGATTTCACTCAGGATAATGTCTTCCAGGTTCATACATGCTATGAAGTGATTCACAGCATTGGATGATATTCATTATTCTTCAACATTGGATGATATTGCTTTGTGTATGAATTGATTGCTGTCATTTTGCTGTGTGGTTTCTTTTGTTTGTGTGTGAAGTTGCACTGAGTTCATTTTGTTTGTGGATTTTCTTTTCATTTTCTTCATTTCTATTGTGTTAATGTCTACTAACTCTTTCTGATTTTCCTCTGTTTTATTTTGATGTGAAGGTGTATTTATTTTCTTTGACTTGACTGTATTATTTATTCATTTTTGTTTAAAATAGTCTGTTTTATTTTGAACTCTATTTGATTTCCTCCCTATTTGGACATTCTGTATCTACACTATGCCCTCTTTTTGTTTTATAGTTGACTTCATTATAAATGAATATCTCTGGTGATTCCCTATATTTGGTCCTTATAAATTTGTTTTAGTTTGAGTACTTCTATATCTGATTGAGTTCTGATTGGTGTCATCATGTAGGTTAATCTCAGATTGTTGTCTGCTTTTGTTGGTTCTTAGTCCAAAGAGCATCCTTTAACATTTTTTATAAAGTTGGTTTTATTGTTACAAATTACTTTAATTTCTGTTTATCTGGAAATGTCCTAATTTCACTGTCATATTTGAGGGACAGCTTTGCTGAGTATATGGCCAGGGGCAGACTGTGGAACAGACCATCAATTACTGATATGCAAATTCAAACTGAAACTGAAGAAAATGAAAACAAGTCTACGAGAGCCAAAATATGACCTTGAATTTATCCCTCCAGAATTTAGAGATCATCTGAAGAA
>NW_006408854.1:1831764-1833857 GCF_000296735.1 Chrysochloris asiatica
CTGCTTGGTCCGGTATTCTGTGTTGTTGCTGAAGGAGCTTAGCATTGGTATCAGTAGTCTTCTGGTATACTTGGTGCTCCCTTATCTTCTCTTTGCTCAATCTGAGCTCTTTCCTAAATCTTCTGAACACTGAAATATCTGTCACAGCTATAACAGAAGAGTACATGTTGTACTTGAAGCTCTATTTTTTCATTTTATGGAAACTACTTTCTGAAACACTACATTTAAAATATTTGACTAAGTACAACAATTTTTTTTCATGTGACATTCATTAAAATCTAATGTATTCATTTGAAGCTTTATATTTGTGGCAATAGAAATAGTATATATATATATATACACACACACACACACATGATTTAATGAAGAATTTAATGCAGTGAGATATCAACATGTTATTGTTAGATACCATCAAGTGAGTTCTAACTCATAGGGATCTACATACAATAGAACAAAATCCTGCCTAGTCCTGTGCCATCCTTATAATCATTGCTGCATTTGAATCCATTGTTGTAGCCAGTTTGTCAGTACAGCTTGCTGAGTGTCTTTCTCTGCCTTGTTGACCCTCTACTTGTCTAGCATGATGCCCTTCTCCAGCGACTTACCTGGAGAAAAATATTTTGACACCACTCCAGCTACAACTTTCAAATGAGAAAGGTCTTATCTCCTTTTCACATACTTTATTAATATCTTGGGTAGATGATATAGTTCTGGGTCACATTCAGTTGTTAAAAGTCAGTACACTATAAAACTTTCATTTCAAATTCAACCTAAATCTTACCTTTTCTTTTCCAGACAGCACAGGATTTAGCTTAAGCTAGTATTTCTACTACTTGACATAGATGGGAGGAACCATAGTCTTTTCTAAGGTGTTCTTATCTATCTCATTTTAATAATTTATTTTAGCAGTATGTTGAGACTGGGAAGAGAGATGGGATCAGAGCCAGATATTTTTTAACTGGTTGATGTTTCTCTTAATCTAGCAGCCAGAATGATCCCATTAAAACTATAAGATCATGACACTCATTAGTTCAAAACCTTCCAAAGCTTTTCTTCTCATTCAGAGTAAAAGCCCAAATCCTATATGATTGTTGTTGCTACGTGTTTTTTAATTGGTTCTGACCCATAGTGATCCCAAATAGGGTTTTGGAGAAGTAGCTGGTGGGTTTGAACTACTAACCTTGTAATTACCAGTCCAATATCTTAAATTGTCCATTCATGATACTGACAAAAATTTGACTGAGCTTGTGGAGTTATAGAAGTGCTCAGAAAATATTACCTACAACCATTGTAATAGAGCTAGTTGCTATCTAGTATTATTTGTAATGATTTTCAGTAATAATCAGAGTCTACAGTGTAGAGAATTATTTGATATGACTGTTTGAGCCATTGTCTTTGTAATTTCCTCCAAATGACTGAGTTGTTTTTATTGTTGCTAACTGCTATTGAATCAGTTCCAACTCATAGAAAACCTGTGTAGGGTTTCCAAGGAATGGCAATGGGTTTGGACTGCTGACTTTGCAGATTGCAGTGCATTGCTTATCTTACAGCACCATACCAGGTGGTGGTGGTGGTGGTTATGTGCTGTGGAGTCGGTTCTGACTCATAGTGACCCTGTACAGGGTTTCCGAGGCTGTAAATCTTTATGGGAGCAGAAAGCCTTATCTTTCTCCTGTGGAACAGCTGGTAGTTTTGAACTGCTGACATTGTGGTTCTCAGCCTGATTTGTAACCACTACGCAGGTAGGACTATGCATATGCAAGGCATTTGTAGCCCTCAAAGGGAATTGGATAACTTGTTAATAATGTAACTAAAGTACATGGCACCATGTAAATGGAATGTATGGAACTTTAATGAGGGAATTGGTCATTTTTGCCATCCTGCTAGGCTTAAAAGGAAGACACAGGTTAAAGACAAGATTTAAAAGCAAGAGAGATAAATACTATTATATATGCAATTTTGCAATAACAATACTCTACGAGTGGGTGCACAGACAGACACACCCAGAACAGGTGAGGAAGGGCAATGGTTCTATATCCTTGAATATATACATGTTTGATAGGATCTCTCTCTCTCTCTCTCTCTCTCTCTCT
>NW_006408854.1:1834372-1872589 GCF_000296735.1 Chrysochloris asiatica
ATACCTGGATACCACTACCAATTGCTCTGAAAGGTATCACATTAGAAGGATCCAGATAGAGTGGGAATAAAATATGGAACAAAATAAAATCCTAAAAAAGACCAGGCTTACTGATTTGACTGGTGGAACCTCTGAGATTAGGACTCTTAGTCACCCTTCAAGCCTGTAACTGAACTCATCTGCATGGCTCAATTTTCAGCCATACAATAGACATGTCTAAAAGGTGAACAGTAACACTAAGGGGGGTACTCATTGCTTAGAATAATCAGCCACTTAAAAACAAAAAGGCAGCATTTGTCCAAGGACAAAGTTCATAAGGCAGGAAGGGTTATGAAAGAAGAAGAGATGGAAATAAACACAAGGAGGAAGTGGGCTATATTACATTGTGGGGTTTGAAGCAAAATATGTATGGATTATTGGATAAAAAATTAATTTGCTCTTTAAACTTTCACTCAATTCATAATAAAAATTTAATTGAAAAATAACAAAAAAAAGAAAGATCCAGAGGTAAGAACAGATATCTCACTACTATCCAGAAAGAAAAGCTAGAAGTGGAGCATTTACTTTGGCCCTGAGGTCCCTTCATTGAACCTCTTTATTCCGGAGGACAGAGAGCTGTGATGCCAGAGACAGGAGAGAAGCAGCAGAAAGTGGCAGAGTAGATATGGCAGCAGAGGTTCCAGAACCACGTCATGACACAGGAAAGTGGGCTTTCTAGTCCATGCAGTGAGAAAACTGAGTGCCTTCAGGCAGGTGGCTACTGACAGAACGGATTGCCTCCAGACACTTGGGGAAGCTAGGTTTGCTGATCCACCGAGCTAGAACCAAGTATCTTAAACCTTAGGCATACTGGCAAAGAGGAGCGCCTTCTGGATATTTATCAACAGAGCTAAAAAAACTTATCAACACTTGCCAAAGCAGAGAAGAGGTCAACAGGTTATGTGGCTGAGATAGGTGACCAGAGAGAGCCTTGTCTGAAGGCACAGCTGAGAAGAGGCTGTCTTAAACAAATAATTGTACTTTGACAATTTCTAATACTGACTTGTAACCTTAAAACTTCCCTAAAAATCTCATAATGATGAGTATTTACTGTGAGTTCTGTGTGGATATTGCAATGGATTATTGAACCCAGCAGAGAAGTAGAGAGAACCAGGGGATGCTTGGTTGGTGTCAGAAGTGATGAGAAGATTGGAGGGTAGAGGCATGTCTGGCCTTTGCCTCGTAGGAGTGAGCCTTGGGCTTATGTTCAGTTTGATTCTCAGTACCCCTTGTGAAGTCAGAGGTCAACTGTTCCCCTATACCATTATGAAAGTTATTAATAAGAAAGTCTATAATTGTCAGAAATGGTGTATAAGGGGCTTGTGGATAGCATTTTATCTCCTCTGACTTCATCAGGGTGAAAAAGAATCAGACTCAACATTAGCATCAGCCCAAAGCTGATGCCTAAGAAGACTGAGATCAGATATGCCTCCACCTTTCAACCATCTCTACCAATTCTGACATTAACTGTCTCCCCCCACATTACTCTACTCAGCTGGGTTTGATAAAATATTAACAAACTTAAAACTTACAGACCATAGACATAATTATGAGGTTTATAAGGAAAGTTATTGTTAGGTGCCATCGATTTACTTCCAACTCATAACAATCCTATGCACAACAGAATGAAAAACTGCCCAGTACTGCACCATCGTCACAATTATGGTTATGTTTGAGCCCATTGTTGCTTCCCTAATATCAGTACATCTACTGAGGTCTTCCTCTTTTTCACTTACCCTCCACTTTACTAAGCATGATGTCCTTCTCCATGGACTGGTTCCTCCCGACAACATACCCAAAATACGAGTGACAAAATCTCACAATCCTTGTTTCTAAGGAATATTCAGACTATACTTCTTCCAAGACAGATTTTTTTGTTCTTCTGCAAGTTCATGGTTCTTTCAATATTCTCCAACGCCATCATTCAAATGCACCAATTCTTCTATGGTCTCCTTATTCATTTTCTAACTTTTACATGCATGTGATGCAATTGAAAATACCATGGATTGTGTTGTTGTTGGTAAGTGCTGTGGATACAATTCTGACACTGTATAGGGTTTCCAAGGAGCAGCTGGTGGATTTGAACTGCTGACCTTCTGGTTAAAAACAACTGTGCAGTCCAGTGCTTTATGCTGTAGTGTAACACCCTATGGCTTGGGCTAGGTGCACTTTAATCTTCAATCTGACATCTTTGATCTTGAACATTTTAAAGAGGTCTTGTGCAACAGATTTGCCTAATGCAATGTGTCATTTGATTTCTTAGCTGATGATTTCTCAATTGTCAATTGTGGATCCAAGCAAATTGAATTCTTTGGATAACTGCAATCTTTTTCTCTGTTTGTCATGATGTTACTTATTGGACCAGTTGTGAAGATTTTCACTTTCCTTACACTGAAGTGCAATCCATACTGAAAGCTATAGTCTTTGAGCTTTATCAGTATTATAACTCCAGCAAACAAGGATTTGTCATTTGCATACTGCAGGTTGTTAATGAGTCTTCCTCCAATCCTGATGCCATGTTCTTCTTCATTTAATCTGATTTTTTAGATTATTTGCTCTTCAAATAGATTGAATAGGATTCAGCCCAAATGCATACATTTTCTGTGGGTCAGCACACCTGTCATTGTTGTTGTTGTTAGGTGCCATCAAGTCGGTACCGACCCACAGCAACCCTCTGCACAGCAGTGCAAAACACTGCCCTATCCTGGGCCAGCTTTACTACTGTTGCCACGCTTGAGTCCACTGATGCTTCCACTTGGCCAATCCATCTCGTTGGGGGTCATCCTCTTTTCTTTGACTCTCCACCTTACCAAACTTGATATCCTTCTCTAGTGATGGGTCCCTCCTGACACTGTGTACAAAGTATGAGAGATGAAGTTTGGCCATCCTGGCCTCCAAGAAGCACACGGGCTGCACTTCTTCTAAAACAGATCTATTGGTTCTTTTGGCAGACCACGGCACCTTCAACATTCTCCTCCAACACCATAACTCAAAAGCATCAATTCTTCTGCGGTCTTCCTTACTCACTGTCTAGCTTTCACATGCATATGAGATTATTGAAAATACCATGGCTTGGGTCAGGCGCAACTTGGTCCTCAAGCTGACATCTTTGCTCTTCAACACTTTCAAAAGGTCTTGTGCAGCAGATTTGCCCAATGCAATATGTCGTTTGATTTCTTGACTGCTGCTTCCATGAGTGTTGATCATTGATCTATCAGCACACCTAGCTCCCCACAAAACCACATTCCACAAGCATACCTCCTTCCCAAAGGACTTCACCGTGAGTTGCTCTATGGATGAGGAAGCCACCATTCTCTATTGTGCTCTAACTTTTGGTTCTGCCACTGCCCCTCCTTTGGTGTCACAGCTCTCTGTCTCCTGGATTGAGGAGGCTCAACATGGAGGGATCTCAGGGTCCAAAATATGTGTTCAACTCCTGATTCTTCTTTCTGGTTTCTTGGTGATATCTGTGTCTTGGCATCTATTTTACCCCATCTGTCTTTGCTGCTTGTTTAATTTCTTTTTGTATCTCAAAAGAGATTGACTGGAGATGCACCTTATGTCAATCCGGTCTCATTAAAATAACAGGCAGCCCACTACCAAATGGGACTACAACCACAGGCATAGAGGTTGGAATTTACAATGCATACTTTTGGGGAACATAATTCAATCCATAACATTTAACCATTTGCTCCCCACTCAAATTCATGCCCTTGCCCCATGCAAAACACATTTACCCCATCACATCATCCCAAAAGTCTTAAATCAACTCCAAATTTAAAACATCATCTCTGTATAATCTAAATCAAATATGGGTGAGAGTTTAGGTATATTTCATCTTGGGGCAAAATTCAACTTCCTCTGTTAACCTGTGAAATCTAGACAATAAGTTATCTGTTTCTAAAGTCTAATGGTGGGGTTTGTACAGGTGCACATTACCTTACAAATGGGAGAAATTGAGGGAAAGAAAAAATAACAGACACCAAGCAAGTCCCACACCTAATAGAGCGTTGTTCATTATTAGTTCTCAAGACCTGAAAAGAATCCTCTGTTCTCTAAAATGATTTGATCATCAATCTTATCCTCCAGGCTCAGGGTTTTGGATGTGCCCTTTAGATTCTGGGTAGAGACACCTTGGCCCTGAGCTTCAGCTTTGTCTTTCAGGTCCATTGGGATGGTAACTCTCTTCCATTAGGTTTGAGTGTCACCATTATCCCAGTCCATCTGAGTATCAACTCTCCACTCAGTCCTGGCAGGCCACATTCTTCTGTCCCTCGAACATGACAGCTCTATCCCCTAAGCTTTGGTCAGTGACCTCATTGCCCTGACACACCTTAATGCCAGCCCCATACTGTAGAACCAAGTTGGCAAAGAAGATTCAACTCTTAGTAACCTCAGAAGGAGAAATCCCACCCTCTGAAATGGAGAAGGCTTGCTTCTTGTGCTTTTTCAAACTTTTCTGCTATTCTCCAATTTGTCCAAGGATGGTCTTTTCTTTACTTGGAAGACAACTGATATAGCTCCTTTAGCCTGTTTCTTGCCACTGAGTAGGCTCTGACTCATAGCAACCCACACACAGCAGAAGGAAACACTGCCTGGTCCTGTACCATCCTCACAGTTGTTATGTTTGAGACTATTGTTGTAGCCACTGTGCGAATCCATCTCACTGGGGGTCTTCTTCATTGACCCTTCACTTCAAACAATGTCCTTCACCAGGAACTGGTCCCTCCTGATAACATGTGCCAAGTGCATGAGACAAAGCCTTGCCATTCTTGTTTCTAAGGGGCGTTCTGGATGTACTTCTTCCAAAAGTTAAGTTTGTTCTTCTGACAGTCCATGGTACTTTCAATATTAATCTCCAATATGATGATGCAAATGCATCAGCTCTTTTCAGGTCTTCCTTAATTATTGCCAAGTTTTCACATCCATATGATGTGTTTGAAAATACCATGGCTTGGACTAGGTGCATCTTAGTCTTCACAGTCTTTGCTGTTTAACACTTTAAAGAGGTCCTTTCAACAGATTTACCCAATTCAATAAGATTGCTGTTTCCATGTGTGAATATTGTGGATCCAAGCAGAATTAAATTGTCATACTGTGGTGGCTCGGGGCTTGCCATGATGCTGGAAGCTATATTACTGGTGATTCAAATACCAGCAGGTTCACTCATGGTATACAGGTTTTATTGAAGTGTTCAGACTAAGAATAGACTAGGGAAAAGAAATAGGCAGTCTACCTCTAACAGATTAGCACTGAAAACTTTAGGAATAACAGTTTTACAGGCTTAAACTACTGTTGTTGTTAGCTGCCTTTGAATCGGTTCTGACTCATAGCAACCTTATGCACAGCATAACAAAACACTGCCTGGTCCTGCGCCATCCTCATAACCATTTTTAAGCTTAAGCCCATTGCTGCTGCCACTGTGCCATCTATCTCATTAGGGGGTCATCCTCTTTATTTGCAGCCCTTCCACTTGACCAACTATGTTGTCCTTCTCCAGGGACTGCTCCCTCCTGATAACATATCTGAAGCATGAGAGACAAAATTTTGTCATCCTGGATTCTAAGGAGCATTCTGGTTACACTTCTTCCAACACAGATTTGTTTGTTCTTCTCACAGTCCATGCTACTTTTACTATTCTTTTCCAACATCATAACTCAAAGGCATCAATTCTTCAACTTTCACATGCATATGAGGTTATGGAAAATACCATGGCTTGTATCAGTCTTCAAACTGACATCTTTTCTCTTGAACACTTTAAAGAGGTATTGTGTAACAAATGTGCCTTATGCAATAAGTTGTTTGATTCCTTGACTGCTGCTTCCATGAGTGTCAATAGTGGATCAAAGCAAAATGAAGTCTTTGACAACTTCAATCTTTTCTCCATATATCATGATGTTATTTATTGGTCCAGGGGTGAGGATTTTTGTATTCTTTATATTCAGGTGCAACTGATACTGGTCTCTTATCTTCATCAGTAAGTATTTTAAGTCATTTTCACTTTCAGCAAGCAGGTTATATCATCTGACTATTGCAGGATGTTAATGATTACATTACTGTTACATTGATGTTAATGATTACATCCTGATTACACAATCTTCTTTATATAATCCAACCTCTCAAATTATTTGCTCAGCATACAGATTGAATAAGTATGGTGAAAGAATACAACCCTGGGACACACTTTTCCTAATTTTAAACCATTCAGTGTCCCTTTGTTCTGTTCAAACGACTGACTCTTGGTCTATGTACAGATTCCTTATGAGCACAATTAAATGTTCCAGAATACTCATTTTCGTAGTGCTGTCTATAGCTCGTCTTGATCCACACAGTTGTAAGCTCTTGCATAGTCAATAAAGGTAAACATATTTCTGGTATTCTCTGCTTTCAGCTAAGATCTATCTGATGTCAACAGTGCTAGCCCTCATTCGACGTGCTTCTCTTAATCCAGTTTGTACCTCTGGCAGTTCATTGTATGTTGACAGGGTACTGTTGCAACCATGTTGGAATTATCTTTAGCAAAATTTTGCTTGTATATGAAATTGTCCAATGAGTTCTGCATTCCACTGGGTCACCTTGCTTTGGAATGGATGCAAATATGTACCTCTTGTAATCAGTTAACCAGGTTTCTGTCTTCCGATCTTCTTGGCAGATATGAGTGAGTGCCTCCAGTGCTATGTAAATTTGTTGAATGATTTCACTGTGTATGCCATGAATACCCAGATCCTTGTTCTTTACCAATGCATTCAGTGCACCTTGGACTTCTTTCTTACTGCCATCAGCTCCTGATCATATATTGATCATTTCTTTACTGCCATCAGCTCCTGATCATATGTTGATCATTTCTTTACTACCATCAGCTCCTGATCATATGTCTTGAAATGGTTGAACATTGTCCATTTCTTTTTGATTCAGTGATTCTGTGTTTTCTTTCCATCTTATTTTGATGCTTTCTGTATCGTTCAATATTTTGTCCATTGTTGTTAAGTGTCAAATCAATTCTGACCCATAGCAACCCTGTACAGTGTTTCTGAGAAGCAGCTTACCTTGTTATTCACAGGCCAGTGCTTATCCTACAGGGCTGCATAGAAACTCTTGTGAAAATCTTTGACTTGGTTACCTTCAGTTCTTTCAGCTTGAAAATACTGACTGCATTCTTCCCTTTTGGTTTTCTAGGCTCCAGGTCTTTGCACATTTCATTATAATAATTGACTTAGTCTTCTTGAGCTGCCCTTTGAAATTTTCTGTTCAGATCTTTGATTTCATCATTTCTTCCTTTCACTTTAGCTTCTCTATGCTCAAAAGTCTTTTCCAACATACATTTTGGTCTTTTTCTTCTTTCTTGTGTCCTTAATGACCTTTGGCTTTCTTCCTGTATCATGTTCTTGGTGTCATCTCACAACTCTTCTGGTCTTCAGTCATTAACATCTAATGCATCAAATATTTTTTTTGAAATTATCACTCAATTCAGGTGGTATATGTGCAAGGTCAAATTTTGGCTCCTGTAGACTTGTTTTAATTTTCTTCAACTTTAGTCTGAATTTGTATATGAACAATTGATGTTCTGTTCCACAGTCTGCCTCTTGCCTTGTTTTGGCTTTTCCATTGTTTCTTTTCACAGATATAGTCAATTTGCCAATTTGATTTCCGTATATTCAATCTGGCAAGGTCCATGTAAATAGTCATTTTTTTTTTTTTCCCCTTTTTGGTGCGTGTGTGCATGTATGAAGGGGTTGCAAAAAAGTTAGTGGAAAAATTCCACACTCTCTCTCTCTTTTTTTTATTTATTTTTTTCATTTCTTTAAGTTTTTTGGGGGGACTGAGTGAAAGTTTACAGTGCAGATCATCAGTTTTGTATTCAACAAATCATACAACTTGTTTCATAAATGATTACATTCGTCTCTGTGTACCATCAGTTAACCGTATTTCTTTCTATTCACTTTAGCTCTTTAAAAAAAAAAAATGCAGGCATATATAATAATTTATACCACCCAAGGGCACATTCTGCAAGTCTGCCTTATGGCCACCATCTCTTAGTCCCCCTCTTCCCATGAATCTAGAGTCCTCAGCCACTTCCTCTCTCCATGTCCTCATCTCTGCCTCCATCTCTGGTGTCACTGCTTCTCTGGAATAAGATCTTGTATTCCGATTGTGCTCTTCTCCCTTGATGGTCTTAGGATCCTTTATTTCTGGACTGTAAGATTAACTGCTCCCCCATTTTTGTTACAAAACTTCTACCTTTACAATTGTGATAGTCACAGTTAGTCATGAAAACAGTTACTCACTATTGAATCATAGGAATCTTTCCCCCATCTCTTTTAATCAAACCCATCTGGACAAAGTGACAACTATTCAGTAGGGCCTCTTTCTTTCCCCACACACTCTTAAATTAAACCTCCTCTTGAAACCTTGTAAGCCAGTCACTTTATGCCTTTATTGCCCCTTCATTTAAGTAGCCAATGTCTAAGTTGCCCGTCCCCCTATACCCTGTGTTCAGAGGGGATAGCATTGATACTTGATGTGAAGACTCCTTCCCTCTCTGTTGGTATTTAAACTTACTACCTCCATGATTATAGGTCAAGTTCATCAAATTGTAGCAATTTACCTTTGTTTCCTTTATCCAAAAAAAAAAAAAAAAATTTTTTTTTAATCTTCTTCTAGTCGAGTTCTGATTATCAAGCCATCAAGGCTAAGTCAAATGAGTACTGTCTGCAAGTTTGTGTGTCCTTGTGCCTCTCCCCTGACTTTAGATCAGAAAAATGTGGAATACTTCATGAATTTGTGTGTCATCCTTGCTCAGGAGCCATGCTAATCCTCTCGGCATCATTCAATTTTAGTATATGTGCTGTAGAAGTGAGCACAATAGTCATCTTTTATGTTTTTTAAAAAAAGATATTTACAATGGTATAAGTCATTGGTCTGGCAATATCCTATCATGCAAGTTCCAGTATCAGTTCTATCACCAAGGCCATATTTTCCAACTACTGATCCTATCTCTTTGTTTTGAACCTTTGCATTCCAATCACCAATAATTATCAATACATCTTGACTTCACGTTTGATCAATTTCAGACTGAAGAAGTTGGTAGAATTCTTCAATTTCATCATCACTGACTTTAATGGTGAATGTATTAACTTGAATAATAGTGATATTAATTGGTCTTCGTTGTAGGAGTATGGATATTATCCTACCACAAGCAAGCAGTATTGTGCTTCAAGATAGAACTTGAAATGTTTTATTTATTTACACTTCTGTTGTTGTGATGCTGAATGCAACATGATACCTCTTCAATTTGTTATTCCTGGCATAGTCAGGATTCAAAATGGCCAATACCAGTCCACTTCTGCTCACTAATGCCTAGGATATTGATATTTACATGTTCCATTTCATTTTTTACAACTTCCAATTTCCCTATATTCTTACTTTGTACATTCCATATTCAGATTATTAATAAATATTTGCAGCTATTTCTCCTCATTTTGAGTTGGGCCCAGTAAAAGTCACCAAAGTTTTATTTCATTGACATCACCACAGTCAACTTTGTGTTGAGAAGGTAACTCTTCCCAGTAGTATTTTGAATGTCTTCCAATCTGAGGGACTTTTCTTCCAGGACTATATCTGACAATAATCTGGTACTATTCATCATGCTTCAGTATTCAATATCCTGGTGCTATCTGACAGTGTTCCACTGCTATTCATATTATTTTCATTCAGAAATAGTCTGCCCCTCCTTCCTTCTAGTCTGCTATAGTCTAGAAGCTTAGCTGAAACCTGTCTACCATGGTGTGTCCTACTGGTTTTTAAAATACTCATGGAATAACTTCTACTATCACAACAACATGCAAGTCATCACAGTACAACAAACTGACAGATCAATGGTGGCTTACATTATTTTCACTTTACAATTTGTCCAACCTTTACCCGATTCTAAAATCTTTTCCCCCTTTTAGTTAACTGTTAGAGCAGCACCCCTACTCTTTGGTACCAAAGTCTGCCTTCCTTATCTAGTGCTCTAAGCAGAAACACAAGTGGACAGCTTTAACAAATGGAAATTTATATTCTCATAGTTTATGAGTCTAGAAGTCCAAATTCAGGGTGTCAGCTTTAGTGGAAGGTTTTCTATATAAGCTCAGGAGGAACGTACTTATCTTTTGAGCTTTTGCTTCCTGGTTCCTTGGAGATCTACATGTGTCTTGGTATCTATCGTACCTCATCTCCCCCCTCTCTCTCTGTTGCTTGTTGAATCTCTTTTTATGTCCCCAAAGAAATTGACCCAAGATACAGTGCACTAATCATGTCTCATTAACATAACAAAGATAACCCATTCCCAAATGGGACTATAACTACAAGCATAGAGGTTAGAATATACAGCACATATTTTGAAGGGACATAATTCAGTCTATAATGGGCCTCTTGCATTCCATCTGCAAAGACAGCTTCAAAGACAACCACAAGGGAGTTTATTTTTCTGGCACATAGAGCCACAATCACGGATGCACCTGCTCCTCCCATCATTGACTCCTAGTAAGTGAGTTCAGAGCACCATGAAAGGAATTTATCATAAATACTTCATAAAGACATAAAATAGAATTGCAATTCAAAGTGTAATCCTTTTGAGATAAGGGGCCAAGACTTAGACATCTTCCATGCATATTATGTGATAGCACCTCCTATGTTGAGAATCCACTGGGTGGAATCCCAGGAGCCCTTGAAATTTAGGATTCAACAGAAACAGACACTTAAATGAAATAACTCTTCATAAGGCATAGAGAGAGAATGGTTTCACTGAGGGGTCCTTGGAATTTGTTACTATTTATATCATTCTAAAATTACAGGCAATTCTTTTCTTTTTCCTAACTCCATCGCTATTTCACCAGCTGGAGCTCCTTATCATTTTTCATTTCCTTTCCATATCTGCTTTATATTTCATCCCTCATTCTCATTTTCAATCTGCTTTGAACATTCTCATTTATTTGTGGTTCTACCTGTTCATAATCTTAAAAATAGCTGTGTCTTCTGACAGAGCAAACCTTCAGCACTCAAGTACCTACCTCTACCTAAGAATGTTCAGTGGGAATATCTTTTCTTTAAGAAGATAGATAAGGTAAATGTTCCCATCCAGAGAAGGTAGAAAGAAATAATAAAACATCCAGATTTGTGTCATTTCAAAATCCAATGTACATTCCTAGTAACAGTTAATAATGGCAGATGTTGTGAAGACTTATAGATAGGCAACCGGATTCCTGAAGTTTTCCAAGAGTTGATTGCTTATGTTTTTAAAGCTGTGTGTGAAAGAGAAATGTAGCCACACCACTGCTGTGAAGTCAACAGGAGCCTTACAGCTGCAGGACTTGAAGCAGTTTAAAAAGAACCCCTAACTGTCTTTTGCTTGTTTTACCAACTAACTTATCGTCTAGCCCTGCAGAAGCAATCATGCTACCTGTCACCAAAATCTAACTGCTTTGCTACATTGTAAGTGGATCTGGCAATTGTCCCACACATGGAGTCTAAATAAGGTCTCCATAGTTTCAGGTTAAAGCAAAGAAAATATTTTAGAACTCTGGTTATCTTGACTTTAAACCCCAAGATTGGATCATCATTAAAAAAGAAAAAAAAAGTCGCATACTCCCTCTTCTCTTTAGCCCTCAGAACTCCCTTTGTTGGATGACTTTGTAGCTTTATATTGACACATACTTGGAGGGATTATATGTTACATATCTGCCTCACTAAAAAAAGTCCTTTCCAGCTAAAGCAACAATTAGATTCTCCAGACAAGGAGAGCAGAAAGCCGTGGCATTTTGGCCTTACTTGAGCTTCTGAGCCTTCTGGCAAAAGAAAATGTTCTTACTAGTAAGTGTGCCTATGCTACGTGAGTGCAGCTCAGAGAGACCAATAGAAATGGGGATGGGAAAGGTAAGAGAACAACATGAGTCAATAATGCCAATCACTTATTTATAGGAATATTATGTATAACCCAGATACTCACTTAAATACATGAGTACTTCTACCAGAAGTTGCAAACTCTATTGTTTACAAGGACTGAAAGCCAGCCTGGACTAGAGATTGGTCAAGAGTAAGCATGCTTTGTCTAAAGGGGGCAGCAGCTACTTGGCTCCAATAAGTGTATGCAAGACAGGAAGCAAATCCAGTGTCAGCCCGTTCTTCTGATTTTTCTAGAGAAGACAGAAACCAGATTTTTATGTGAAAGCTCTTAACTTGTTAATGTTGGCAACTATTTAAAGACAACCTTTAAACACTGTGTGGACCAATCAAAGCCTGTTGGCAGGCAGTATCCGAACTGCTAGTTTTCAACCTCTGGCTCACCTAGTAGGCACTTGCCAAAGTTTTCATAATGAACTAAATTGGCCTCCCTCATTGTCCATGTAGATCAGGGGGAAGAAAGACATATCAAACAGTTTCAATTACTTTCACATTTTCTACACTAAACATTAAAAAAAAAAAATGTAAACCTCATTAGAGTTGTTTTTAGAACTCTTGGCCCATTTTCTGAACATAGTCTGGAACAAACCCCAGCTCCCAGGGAGTTCTCAGGATGATCCATCCCCTCAAGTGACTTTAAGTTCATAGATGACCCAAGAGAAGAGGGAGGAGCTGGGCATTTTGGGCTTGAACTAGGACTAACTACAAATACGCTTAGACCTACAATCCCAAATCAGCCACAAATCCACTTATACTTGATATATGAGTATATGGAAAAGGAATATGCCAGACATAATCAGGCCAGGATGTTGTCAGCCATAGTTGGCTATATGTAATATGTCCCCGCAGAAAAGAGCGAGATGCTGTGGGAAATAAAAAGATGAAGACATAGAATGTAGAGTGTAGAATAGTTGTTGCTATTAAGTGCTATTGAGTCAGTTCCCACCCATAGCAACCCTGTATAGGGTTTCCGAGGAGTGGCTGGTGAGCTTGAACTACCGACCTTGCAGCTCAATTGGCTTTGCAGTCTGGTGCATTAACCCACAGCACCACTGCTTATTTCTATTTCTCAATCTTAGTAAGAGACTACCACCTGTATCTGTCAGTTTGTCATACTGTGATGACTTGCATGTTGTTATGATCCTAAAATCTATGATACTGGTATTTGAAAAAGCAGCAGGGTCACCCAGGGTGGACAGGTTTAATCAGAACTTGTAGACTAAATCAAACTAAGAAGAAAGGCCTGGTGAGATACTTCCAAAAATCAGCCAGGGAAAGCTATATGAATCAACAGAATATTGTCTGATATAGTGCAGGAACACGTAGGTTGGAAGACACTCAAAGTGCACAATGACCACAAACCAGTGATCATGAAGATGGTGCAGGGTAGACAGTGGTTCATTCTGTTGTATAGGCGGTTGCCATGACAAAGCTAACTTGATGACAACTAACAACAGCAATAAATAAGAAAAGACCACTGACAACAAAAGTAAAGGAGCTGAATAATCAGATTATATGAAATGCTCAGCACTCTTTCCTAACTTGTTTCATGAATGTGTCATCCATATATCAGTCTATTGAAAATCTTCACCACAAACAGAACCTATGCCAGTGTCCAGTGGCCAAGAGAGAGACAACAAACTATTTATTCCAAATAGAGGAATAGGCCAAATGAGCAGATGAAAACATGGGGCAAGTCAAAAGGAATGTCAGCCTCTGAGCTCATGGGTATGCTGCTACTTTAGGGTATGAGTTGGTCCAAAAGTCTGAATATACAAGTCAGGGCCTGCACTTTTGGCTCGAGCTGCAGTTTAGAAATGTGCACCGCATTTGGGACAAGTGTCCTCTGTGCCTTGTGTCTCTTGGTTTTTTTTTTGTTTGTTTGTTTATTCCCAGAGAGGAGATGATGACATCAGTCAAATATGAGATGCAGGCTCATCTAATTAAAATTTTTGTTTATTTATTTGTGATCTTTCAAAGAATATGAAGCATGCCTGCAAGACATTTGTGTCTGGAAAGAGTTGAGCAACTCTGAAATTGTAGCATGCGACACTTGGACCAAAATTCCAAAATTGCTAAATTGTATTTCTTTCTTTCTTTTTTTCAGTGAAAATGTCAAGTGTTGGTCTTTCATTTCTCTAAAGGTCAATATGGTTTAAAGCAAAAAAGGACCCCAAAATTGGACCCCAAAGTTGACTTATTGCTGAACTTCAGAAGTGTTTTATTTCGCAGTAAAATTGAGTCTAAAATGTTTTGGTGGTTCTGGAACAAGAGAGACTAGATTGCAATTAAAATGATGACTTTGCATTACTTTTCTCTTTTTTCTGGATATTTTGATGAAAACCAGTTAGGAGAAAAACTAGTTTGAGAGCACATTTTATTGATGCTTACTCTGTATGTATAAATACATGTATATGTGACATACAATTTACCATATAAATTGATGGATGGGGTGTCATAATTTCTCCCTTATGCTTTTCTGCCTCTAGATGTTCTTAAATAGAACATAGTTGTGGAACACTTTTCATAATGGCCTTTACCAAATAAATAGTAAACAAAAGACTTGATCTTCCAGAAGAGAAGTCATCTCCTTTGTTATAACTGTTGTTGAGCAACCGAGCACATATATGTTTGTTGTTGTTGTTTTTATGTGCCATGGAGTCGGTTCCAATTCATAGTGACCCTGTACAGGGTTTCCAAGGCTGTAAATCTTTACAGGAGCAGAAAACCTCATCTTTCTCCCACGGAGCAGCTGGTAGTTTCGAACTGCTGACCTTGAGATTAGCAGCCCAATTCATAACTGCTATGCTACCAGAGCTCCTTCTTTTATTATTATTAATTTTTTTTCTTGCTAAACATACATGTTTAGCTAGAAAAATTTTAAAAAGCACTATTTGCTCAAGGTTATTTTCTAATAATCATCAAAATGTCTTAGTACTGCTTGATTTATCATAATGTGCTACCTCAAACCTCTTTTTAGAAAATAAGTTGATATAATAAAATTGCATTATTTGAGACCATATATTTCTGTTGCATTTGTGGCACTGTAGGATAATCACTCAACCGCAAGGTCGGTTTGAAGTGCAAGGTCGGCAGTTCACACTCACCAGCTACTGCTTGGAAACCCTATACAGATTCGCTATAAGTCAAAACTAACTTGATGGCTCTTAACAGCAACAATCCAATTACTGAGTCCTGGTGTGGTGCTGCAAGATCATGCCCTGGACCACAAAGTGGATTTGGACTTCAAGGTTGGTGGTTCAAACTCAGAAATCCTATATAGGGTCGTTATAAGTTGGAACTAAGGAGCTCTGGTAGTGTAGTGGTTATGAATCGACCTGCGAACTGCAAGGTCAGCAGTTTGAAACTACCAGCTGTTCCGTGGGAGAAAGATGAGCCTTTCTGCTCCCGTAAAGATTTACAGCCTTGGAAACCCTATGCGGAGTTGCTATGAGTCGGAATCGACTCCACAGCACATAACAACAACAACAACATAAGTTGGCACTGACTCAATGGCACTTAACACCAACAACAACAATCCAATTATAGGAATGCTAGTGCAACTGTGGGTTAAGTACTGGAATGATAACCACAAGGTCAGCAGTTCAAACCTACTATCTGCTCTGTAACAAAAAGATGAGGCTTTCTGCTCCAGTAAAAATTTACAGACTTGGAAACCCTATGAGTTGGAACTGACTCAATGGCACCGGACCACAACAGCAAACCTACTATACAGGCAAACAGTAAGATAGTCTGACAAACTGTAGAATGAGAAATGATTATTGCTGACACTGACAGAGCACATACGAGTAACATTTCCAATATAGAATATATGAAAGTTTGTTAGCTCCCCACTATGCTGCGCATGTCTTTTTCATCTCCTTCCCCACCCTCTACCTCCCCTAGTCTGTGTACTTTTTCTGAGTTCTATTCGCTGTCAGTTTAAAAACCAGTTGATGTCAACTCATGGTGAAATCATATGTGTCAGAGTACAACTGCACTCCATAGGGTTTTCATTTAACTGATTTTTCCCAAGTAAATCACTAGATCTTTATTCCAGGGTGACTCTGGGTAGAATTGAGCTTCCAACTTTTTATTTAGCAGTGTGGCACTGTAAGATCAACACTGGACTGCAAATCCAAGATCAGCCGTTCAAACATACCTACTGCTCCTCAGAAAACCTATACAGGGTCGTTATGAGTCCGAACTGACTCTATGTCACTTAAACAACAACAGTGCATTAATCATTTGCTTCACCAAAAGATCAGTGGTTCAAAGCCACCAGTCACTTCATGGGACAAACATGTGGCAGTCTGCTTTTGTAAAGATATTTAGCCCAGGAAACCCTTTGGGGGCAGGTCTACTTTGTCCTATGAGTTGGAATCGCCTAAGCAGCAACATTTGCATAAGATTTGGCCCAGGTTTGGTTTAAAGACAGACTGCTTGTTTCAGGTATAGCATTTTAAAGAGAGACTTGAAGACTGCCTACCCGCTTCTGCTCCTGGAGAGAAAGTGGACATGAGAAAGCCTGTTTGTCTTGGTCATCCATCTACCAGGGTGTTTGGAGAGCAAGCAAACATCGTACTTTCTACCATACTTTCCTGATTCAAATTTTGACTCTCCCACTTGCTAGTTCTATGATCTGTGACAAGGTACTTGACATTCCTATTCCTGAGTCTCCTCAACAATAAAGTTGGAAAGATTTCAAATGCCTGTTGTGAGGATTGAATGCAATAGTAGTATCTAGAAAGCATTTTTAAAATGGAGGTAAACAGTCAACATTTGATAAATGCCTATTATTTTTGCGTTATTCCCAACATTGTTCTTGTTGTTAAATGCCATCAAGTTGAATCTGACTCATGATGATCCTGTAAAGGGTTATCAAGGAGTTGCAGGTGAGTTTGAACCACTAACCTTGTAGTTAGTAGTTCAGTCTTATCCTACAGTGCCACACCAGAACTCCAAACATTACCACCCCTGTTTTGCAAATCTAGTTTTCCGAAATTTCTCTTCCATACCCATTACTATAATTGAAACTTGTTGTTATTAAGTGCCGTAGAGTTGGTAAGAACTAAAAGGTTCTTAATTTTGATTTATGAATGGGTTGACTGACTGATTCTTTATAAGTCTACACTGTTTCATGAACTGTTTTATGTGCTTGATGTTAATCAGTGAATAAAAAAGACAAACATACCTACTTTCAGAGAATTATATTCTAACAGAGAGAAGGGAATTGTTGTTATGTTGCGTCGAGTCAGTTCCAATTTATAGTGACCCTGTACAGGGTTTCCAAGGAGCAGCTGGTGGGTTTGAACTGCCAATCTTGTAGTTAGCAGTCTAGTACTTATCCTAGAGTGCCACTCTAAACAGGCGTTTTTGCAGCAGATTTGCCCAGTGAAATATGTTGTTTGATTTTTTTCTTTTGTCTACAACTTTTAATCATGAAATTGTGCGAAGGTTTACAGAGCAGATCATCACTTTTACATTCAACAAATCATTTACTTTGCTTCATTACATGGTTGCAATCCCCTCCATGTACTAACGGTTAATAGTACTTATCTCTATTCACTTCAACTATTGCATTCCTCCCTGTGTTGCCTGTTACCTTTATTTTTACTCTGTTAACCTCCTTCTTGTATATTGCCTGCCCTGTCACCCATGTTAGCATGTGTCTACCCTCTAGCCTATGAATAATTTATTTTCCCTTCCCTGCTCCACCATTAATTTTATCTAGAAAATCTTTGTTTTAATTTTTTACCACGTTGATCTCCAACACTATTTGTCATTTTGTGATTGATTAATTTCACTCAGCATAATGGCTCAACCATATTGTGAGGTGTTTCAGAGCTCCATCTTTATCCTTTAATGTTTGGTAGTATTCCATTGTGTGTAGCAAAGTTGTTTAACCATTATTTTTTTGATGGGCATTTTGGCTGTCTCCATCTTTTTGACATGTCTTTTGTAAACAGCATATTGAAAGAACCCTATTTTCTTAAACATTCTGTTCTATAGGTCTCATGACTGCTATGTTGAATCCATTTACATTCAGTGTAATTATCAATAGGTATGAATTGATTGCTGTCATTTTGGTGTTTGTATGTGTGTGTGTGGTGCTGTTGGATTCTTTGCTCCACATGTCTATGCTGAGTTCATTTGTTCTTTCTTTGTGTTTTCATTTCTGTTGTGTTAATGTTTAGTACATCCTTTTTATTTATTTATTTATTTTGATGCACAGATATATTGTTTTTCTTTGAGGTTACCCTGTGATTTATTAATTTTTTTTTCCTGCTTAAAACAGTCAGTTTTATTTTGAAATCTGCTTGACTTGACTTTCTTGCCATTTGGAAAACCTGTAGCTATATAATTTCCTCTTTTTGCTTTTTAGTTGACTTCATTATACATTGATATCTCTGCTTTCCTGTTTTCAGTCTTGTAAGTTTGTTTTCCTTTGGATACTTGTACATCTGAATTGAGTTCTAGGTGGTGCTGTAATGTATGGTACTATCAAGTTGCTATTGTTGATTCTCAGTCTAAAGAACATCCTTTTGCATTTTAGTTTAGTAGGTCTGCTCATTGGAGACTGCAAAGCTATTTGAACTGCAAGATCGGTGGTTCAAACTCACCAGCAGCTCCTAAAAAACCCTATGTAGGGTCACTATGGGTCAGAACCGACTCGATGGCACTTCCAACAACACAACAACAGATCTGGTCATTAAAAATTCCTTTCATTTCTGTTTAACTGGAAGTGTCCTAATTTAGACAAGATTTAAAGGACAGCTTTGCTAGGTATTTGATTCTTGGTTGTCAATTTTTTTTTTCTTCTTTCTTTCTTTCAGAGTTTTGTATATGTTATACCATTGCCTTTTGCCTGAATAGCTTCTGCTGAGAAATCAGAGCTTAGTCTTACTGGTTCTCCTTTGTAGGTAACTTTTCATTTTTCCTGAGCAGCTTTAATGGCTCTTTTCTTGTTTTTGATTTTGGAAATTTTGATTATGATATGACTTTGTGACTTCTTTTGGGGTATATATCCTGTTAGGGGTACATTCAGTTTCTTGTATGCTTATTTTCTCATCTTTCATGATGTTAGGGAAGCTTTCTTTCAACAACTTTTCAACAATGTTCTCTGTGCTTTTTACTGTCTCTTCATGTTCTGAAATTCTAACCACTTATAAGTTGTTCTTCATGGTGTCCAACATAACTCTTAGACTTTCTTCAGCTTTTTAAATTCTTCTTTCTTATAGTTCTTCTAGCATATTAATACTGAGAGATTTATCTTCAAGTTCACTTATTTGGACTTTAATGGCTTCAAATCTTCTCCTTTGTCCTTTCAATGTATTATCCATTTCTGAGATCTTAGTTTTAATCTTCTGGATTTCTAATCACAATGTTGTATTGTTTAATAATTTGTATTTTTATGTCTGTTTATTCTTTTAGAATTTCCCTGAATTCTAAAGTTGTTTCTGTGTTCTTCTTTCCCTTGGTCTTTCTGTTAATTCACTGACAGTACCAAAATATCATTCTTTTGAATTCATTATCTTTTTTTCCTCAGAAACGTTTTCTGTCTCTGCATATTGGTCATCTATTTGAGCCATTCATGTGAGCTAAAATTGTCTGTTGGCTCTGGGGCATTTTGGCGTTTTAGTATTTGTAAAACTAACACAAAAAAACAAACAAACTGTGCAGTTGTTGGACCCAGAAGAGCGAAATCTCTGAGGGGTCCTTGCAGTGCAACTCAGGGAGCCTAGAAGGTAGTTGTGGAAGAGATGTGACAGTAGGCTTTCTAAAAATAGATGGATTCCTATTGGCTTTGCTGTCATCTATGTCCAAAGCACTAAATCTGGAAGAAGTTTGTGGGGGTCCTTGGTGGAGCTAGTTGCAATGTCTGTTAGGGTCACAGGGTAGCTAAAAGTAGAGTGACTGGTTAAATGCTGGTCTGGTGGCTCTGTGAGTTTTGTAAGTCAAGTTTTGTAAGCCAAGGTCACCTGAATGCAGTCATCAAAGTGGGGCACCAGTGCAGTGCAGCCAGCCTCCAACTCACACTGACATGGCTCTCAACCATGTGCCTCCAAACTCCTAGAAAGCAGGGTCTGCAATGGTGGCGGATGAGGGTGGGAGCTGGCCACACCTCTGGTCACTAAGGAATTATGGAGAAAAAGAAGAAATCACACCCTTCTTGTCATCCATGTAAATCTATTCTGCCAGACTCCAATGTCAAAGACAGATACAAGATGTCTGAACCTTGTCTGACCAGCCATTCACCATTCAGTTTCCCACTTTTGCTGTCCCTGGTCAGCCTCTCCTCCCAGAAATCATTACATCCACTTTTCTAAACTTTCTTCTGAAATTCAGGGTGTCAGAATTTTCATCTGTGTCTGTTTTAATTGGTCTCTCATATCTTTGTTGTAGAGGGTCTGTGTGGTGCGTCTGCCTAGGCCACCATCTTGCCAGAAGTGTTGTTTGATTTCTTAAACTACTGCTTCCATGCTCATTGTTTGCTGGTTCAAGGACAAGGGAGTCATTGACAACTTCTGTTTCTACTTTATTCACCATGATGTTTATCCATCCAGTAGTGAGGAATTTTGTTTTCCTCATATTCAGATGCAATAAATGCTGAAGGCAGTGGTCTTTGATCTCCACCAGTAAATGCTTCTAGTCCTCTTAATGTTCAGTGAGCCAGACTTGTTCCATGTCACCAGCCTGGAACACCGGAGCAGATACTATTTCTTTAAATCTTCAAAGGGCTACATTGCTGAGCCCACTGAATAAAAGGAACCTCCTTTGGGTAAGGTCACTGAAACCAGAAAGGCACTCTTTTTTCTCTTTGAATGTTACAAATCAGTACAATCAAATTAAGAAGGTGTTTCTTCAAACATTAAAACATTACCTTGAATTGTACATCGTGAAGATTTTTCTTAATTTTAAGTGAAGCCGCAATTGACTAAAGTGTCTCTATCTTGTCAAGAGAGAGATCATTAGAAAAGAATTAGACAGACAATATAAATAAACATAAGTAAACCATGCAACACTTTATTATTGTTGTTATGAAGTGTGCTCGAGTTGATTCCGACTCATTGTAAGGCTGTAAAATCTTTTCAGGAGCAGAAAACCACAACTATCTCTCAAGGATCAGCTGGAAGACTCAAAAATCAATGTTGTGGTTTGCAGTCCAGTGCTTAACCTACAATGCCACAGTCATTTTCATCCCTAGTGCTGTTTGTTGTTAAGTGCCACTGAGTTGGTTCCTACTCTAAAGACTCTGTATAGAGTTTCCAAGGAATAGCTGGTGTGTTTGAACTACTGACTTTGTGGTTAGCAGTCCAGTGCTTATCCTTCAGCACCAGACCAGGATTTCATATAGCACATTGCAAGGTAATATTGCAGTTTTTCAATAGGCTGATCAGGGAAGGCAGGTTAAGAAGGCAAGTGTTAGCCACATATAGCACAAAGCAAAGGTGAGGTTTAATGTCCATCTTTGGTGTTTTTACTTTCCTGTTTGGTTCACTTTTTTTTTTTTTACACAATAGTTTTTGTATGATTTCTGAATGGAGCATCAGTGAATTCTATTTCTATATCAGTATCACAAAGTGAATGTATCATTTCATAGAGTGGACATTTTGATCTATTTTGGGACTAATCCTAAACTTTTCTCTTGCATTTATTTTGTAGTATATTTTCAGTTTACCAATTCTGAAGGACAGCAGCATCAACAAAATCTTTCTTGTTTAACTCTTATAATAAAATGGGATATATATTAGGTTCATTATATAAGGTTGCATTTTTAACTTTTGGCTGATCTACTATTGTTGTTTATCAAACAGTGGTTACTAGAAACTATGCCTTCAGTATGTAAAGTATCAGTAATATTAGCAGTGGTAGACAGGATTCAGTGAAGTTTCCATACTGAGACAACTAGGAAGAAGAAGAGGCAGGTTACTTCTAAATGGTTAGCCACTGAAAACCCTATAAATAGCACCACAGCATTATCAGATATAATGCCAGAAAAGGAAAACATTATGAATAGCAATGAACTTTTGTCAGGTAATAGTGCCCAAAGATGACCCCCTCAGGTTGGAAGACACTCAAAATATGACTGGAGAAGAGCTGCCTCCTCAAAGTAGAGTTGACCGCGATGACACAAATGGAATAAAGCTATTGGAACCTACATTTACTGATAGAGACAATTCAAAATAAGAAGAAACCACTGTAAGCATACCCATTAATAATCAGAACATGGAATGTACAAAGTGTGAATCTAGAAAACTTGGAAGTTGTCAAAAATAAAATGGAACACATAAACATTGATATCTTAGGCATTACTGAGCTAAAATGGACTGCTACTGGGCATTTTGAATCTGACAATCATGTTTAACTAAGCTGGGAGTGTCTAATATAAGAGGAATGGCAACGAAACCCCCCTCTAAGACTGAAACTCAAAGGGAACACATGAGCAGGCATGAAAGCTTTCTGATGACCACATTGGTCTACTGGTGAATGGAAGAGGAGGAAAGGCAGCAATGAAGAAATGGGCTGAGTTCAACCACAGTCCATTGACTCCTGTTGACCTGGAGATGAGAGAGAGAAGAAGAAGGGCTGGTTAGTCCAAAGTGTGGTGAGACCTGGGGACACCTGAGCCCATTGCCAAGGACATAGCCACAGAGGGCTAGAGCTGAGAGTGAAGCATCCAGCTGATATGAAGTGAGGAGAGATGCACAAGAACACCCAAACTTGCATATAGTACTCATTTGACCTACCCTCATTGGCTTGATAATCAGAACTCGACTAAAGGAAGATAAAACAAAACAAAACAAAATTTTTTTTTAAATAAAGGAACAAGGGTAATTTGCTACAATTGATGAACCTGACCTATACTTATGGAGGTTGTTGTTATTGTTGTTGTTAAGTGCCGTCGAGTCGGTTCCGACCCAGAGCGACCCTGTACAGGGTTTCCGAGGGTGTAAATCCTTACGGGAGTAGAAAGCCTCATCTTTCTCCCGCGGAGCGGCTGGTAGTTTCGAACTGCTGACCTTAAGGTTCGCAGCCCGATTCGTAACCACTACGCTACCAGAGCTCCTTATGGAGGTAGTAACTCTAAATACCAACAGAGAGTGAAAGAGTATTCACATTAAATATCAATGCTATCCCCTCTGTATACAGGGTAGATAGGGATGGGCAACTTAGACATTGGCTACCTAAAATAATGTCAAAGGGGGCAAAAGGGGGCAATAATGGCAGAAAATGACTGGCTTATAAGGTTTCAAGGGGAAGCTTAGTTTAATAGTGTGTGGGGAAAGAAAGATTCCCCGCTGAAGTTATCATCTTGTCTAGATGGGTCTGTAAAAAGAGATGGAGATAAGATTCTTATGATTGAAAAGTGAATAATTATTATCATGACTAATTGTGACTGTCACAATTGTAAAGGTAGAAGTTTTGTAACAAAAACAGGGGAGTGGTTAATCTTATAGTCCAGAAACAAAGGACCCTAGGACCATCAAGGGAGAAGAGCACACGTGGAATGCGAGACCTTCTCTAGAGAAGCAGCAACACCAGAGATGGAGGAAGAGATGGGAACATGGAGAGAGGGAGCAGCTGAGGACTCTAGATTCATGGGAAGAGAAGGACTGAGAGCTGGCAGCCAGGAGGCTGACTTGTAGAATGTGCCCTTTGGTGGTATACATTATTATATAAGCCTGAGTGTTTTTTTGGGGGGAAAAAAAAAGCTAAAGTGAATAGAGAGAAACACTGTTAACTGATGGTACAAGGCGAGGATTATAATCATTGTAAAATGAAACAAGGTGTATGATTTGTTGAATGTAAAACTGATAATCTGCCCTGTAAATTTTTATTCAATCCACAATAAAAACCTTATATATATAAAAAAACAGAGGAATGGCATTGATTTTGTCAAAAAGAACATTTCAAGACCTATCTTGAAATATAGTGCTGTCTGTATAGGGTAGCATCCATATGACTATAATAAAGACCAGGAGTTCTGGTGTGGTGCTGTGGGCTAATGCATCAGACTGCAGAATCATTTAAACTACAAGGTTGGTAAAAAACAAACAAATAAACAAAAAAAACAAACAAACAAAACTACAAGGTTGGTGGTTCAAGCTCACCAGCTGCTCCTTGGAAACCCTATACAGGGTTGCTGTGGGTCGGAATAGACTCACCTGCACTTAACAAAAACAACAACAACGTAATAATAAAGACAAGTTTATAGCACTATTATTCAAACTTATGCACCAACCACTAAACACCACTTGCCTGTCAGTTTGTCATATTGTTGTGGCTTATATGTTATGTGATGCTGGAAGCTATACCACAACTATTTTAAATATCGGCAGGGTACACACATGGTGGATAAGTTTCACATGAGCTTCCAAATTAATACATACTAGGAAGAGGTAGATTACTTCTAAATGTTTACCCACCCAAAACCTTTTAAATAGCCGTAGAACACTGTCAGATGGTGCCAGAATATTGAGTATTGAAATATGATGAAGAGCAACAGAATACCCATATATAGTGCCATAAAAGCAGCCCTTCAGGTTGGAAGTCACTCAGAATATGACTGGTAAAGAGCTGCCTCCAGAAAACAGAGTTGACTGCTGTTGTTGTTGTTGTTGTTGGGTGCTGTCGAGTTGATTCTGACCTGTAGTGACCCTGTACAGGGTTTCCAAGGAGCAGCTGGTGAAATTGAACCACCGACTTTGCAGTTCAAATGACTTTGCAGTCTGACTCATTAGCCCACAGCACCACATCAGAATTGACTAGGATGACAAAAATGGAGTATAGCTTTACAGACATTCATTGGCAGATGGAGCACAACAAAAAAAGGAGAAACAGCTGTAAATATCCATTAAAATCAGAGCATGGAGTTTACAAAGTATGAATCTAGGAAAATTGTAAGATGTCAAAAATGAAATGGAAAACATACAGATTGATGTCCTAGGCCTTGTTGTTGTTGTTAGATGCCACCGAGTCAGTACTGACCCATAGCGACTCTATGCACAGCAGGATGAAACATAGAGATGCTAAGACAAATGGAAGAAATGAGCTGAACAGAAAATTTCAAAGGTCAGCTCAAGAAGATAAAGTCGATAATTAAAATGAAGTGTACAAAGCCCTGAAGTTAGAAAACCTAAATAGAAGAATACATTCAGCATTTCTCAAGCTGAATGTACTAAGGAAAAACATTCAAGTCTTGATTTGAAATATTGAAGGATCCTATGGGCAAAATATTGAACGATGCAGAAATCATCTAAAGAAGATGGAAGGAATACACAGTCACTTTATATAAAATGAATGGATGATGTTCAAACATTTCAAGAGCTAGAAGGAAGAAGTCCAAGGTGCACTGAAGGCATTGGCAAAAAACAAGTTTCCAGGAACTGATAAAATACTCATTGATCTTTAAACAAACTAATGCAGCACAGGAGACACTCATCTATACCAAGAAATTTGGAACCGACTGGATGGCACCTAGCAACAACAACAATCACTAATGCCAGTGATTATGACATTGAAGAATATTACCAACTTCCTTAGTTAGAAATTGATCAATTGTGCCATCAAGATACATTGATAAATACTGGATTGAAATGAAAAATTTGGAAACAAAGAGGAAGGATCACTTATTGGAAAATATGGCCATGGTGATAAAAAAGGATGCTGGAGATAGCATGATAGAATTTTCGAGGCCAACAATTTATTGTCAGATTCAATTTATTCATTGCAAATACCTTTTTAAACAACATAAAAATACCCAGACCACATGAGATGGAATACACAAGCATGAAATTGACTACATCTATGGGAAGAGACTGTGGAGAAGCTCAATATCATCAGCCAAAACAAGGTCAGAGGAAGACTGTTACTCATCATCATCAGTTACTCCTATGCAAGTTTAGGCTGAAACTGAAGAAAATTCAAACAAATCCACAAGAGCCAAAATATGACCTTGAATATATCCCACCTGCATTTAAAGACCATTTCAAGAACAGATTTGATACATTAAACACTAATGACCAAGGACCAAAATAATTTCAGAATGACATCAAGAAGATCATATAGGAAGAAACAGTCATTAAAACGACAGGAAAGAAAGCAAAAGCAAGCATGGATGTCAGAAGAGACTCTGAAACTTACTCTTGAGCATAGAGAAGCTAAAGTGAATAGGAGATATTAGAAAGTCAAAGAGATGAAAATATAACTTAAAAGGGAAGATTGAGAAGACAAAGTAAACTATTATAATGAAATGTACAAAGACATGGTGTTAATAAGCCAATAGGAAAGAACGTGTTCAACATTTCTCAAGCTGACAGAACGATAGAAAAATTTCAAACCTCAATTTACAATCTTGAATGACTCCATGGGCACAAAATATTGACTGATGCAGAAAGCATCCAGAGAAGATAGAAGGAATACACAGTCACTGTACCAAAATTAAATGGCTGATGTTCACCAATTTCAATACATAGTACAAGATCAAGATACAATGGCACTGAAGGAAGAAATCCAAGCTGTACAGAAGCTCTTGATGAAGAACAAAGCTTCAGGAATTGATGGAAGGCAAATAGAAGTCTTTCAACAAATTGATGGAGCACTGGAGGTGCTCATTTAGCTATGCAAAGAAATTTAGTCAATTGTTTGGAAGATATTCACACTTGAGCAACATCATTAATATCACTTGCAAGTCAAAATTTTTTCTGAAGATAATTCAAAAACCATTGCAGCAGTACAGCAACAGAGAGCTACCAGAAATTTAAACTACATTCAGAAGAGAACGTGGAACTAGGGATATTACTGATTCCAGATAGATCTTGGCTAGCAATGGAGAATACCAGAAAAAAATGTTTACAAGTGCTTTATTGACTATGCAAAGGCTATAGACTGCATGGATCATGACAAACTATGAATAACATGGTGAAGAATGGGTATTACAGAATACTTAATTGTGTTCTTAAAGAACCAAGAGACAATTTGAACACAAGGGTATGCTGAATGATTTAAAATCAGGAGACACATGCACCAGGGTTGTATTCTTTCACTATACTTATTCAATCTGAATGCTAACTAAATAATCCCAGCATCTGAGTTATATGAAGAAGAACATGGCATAATGAATGGAGGAAAACTCATTATCAGCCTGCAATATACAAAGGGTACAACCTTGCTGGCTGGAATTGAAAAATACTTAAAATACTTACTGATGAAGACCAAAGACTACAGCCTTCAGTATGGACTGCACTTCAATGTAAAGAAAGTAAAAATCCTCACAACTGCACCAATAAGTAACATGATAAATGGAGAAAAGATTAAAGGCAAGGATTCCATTTTAATTTAATTTGAAATCAACATTAATGGAAGCAGCAATCAAGAACCCAAATGACATACTGCATCAGGCAAATATATTACATAATTTCTTTAAAGTATTAAAGAACAAAGATGTCAGTTTGAGGACTAAGGTTTGTCCTACACAAGCCATGGTAATTTCAGTTGCCTCATATGCATGTGAAAGTTGGACAATGAATAAGGAAGACCAATGTGTTTAAATTACTGTATTTGAGAAGAATGTTAAACTTATCATAGACTGCCTGAAGAATAATCAAATATGTCTTGGAAGATGTGCAGATAGAATGTTACTTTGAAGCCAGGATGGTGAGATTTTTTTCTTTTGTTTTTCGGACAAGTTTTCAGGAGGAACTAGTTTCTGGAGAAGGACATCATGCTTGGTAAACTGGAGAGTTGTTGGAAAACAGGAAAATCCCAAAAAATATGGATTGACACAGTGGCAACAACACTGAATTCAAGTACAATAATGATTGTGAGGCTGGCACAGTACCAGGCAATGTTTTGCTCTGTTGTGTATAATGTCACACTGAGTGGGAACTGATTTGACAGAGCCTAACAACAAGTATTGCTACATCAAAAGAAAGTAAAACTCTCTTGCTTAATATAATCTACCAAGGAGCTGTAGTCTTAGCAAAATAAGACAAAAATACTTGTCCTTGTGGAAAGTATTTTCTAACAAAGGACAGATAGATTTGGAGATTAAAGACTGTAAAGACTTAATGGTAAATTTAACATGCTTGTGAAAAAAGGTTTTAATTCTCTGGTGATGAAAAGTTAATGAAGCAGAAGAAGATAACAGATATGGGGAAAGAAAATGAATGCATTATAAAATGTAGATGTTTTACTCAAAAAAAAAGAAAACTTTTCTTATTAAACTTCGTCATTTTTGTTAGGTTCAAGAAGGAAAGATTTTAGATAAATTTGTTTTCTTCTGAAAATTGCATGAAAACCAGTGAGTACAAAGTTTCCAATAATACTCTCACATATTTGTGATTGGCATTTTTATAATTAACTTATAAAAATGGTGGTTTTGTAGGATAAGCACTGAACTGCAAGCCACAACATTGGCTGTACAAGCCCACCAGCCACTCTGTGGGCAAACATAAGGCTTTCTGCTCCAACAGAAGCAAATAGCCTCAGAAACCATATGAGCCAGAACCAATTTAATGGTACCTAACAGAAACAACAAAAAAAGTCATACTTTAATGATGTAGTTATTTCCTCATTGATATTCAAGTAGTAGCTGAAAGATGTGGGGTTTAAATCCACCCAGAAACTGCTGAGAAGAGAAGCCTGACCATCTGCTTCTAAAATCCTACTGTGCATGCATAGCACTGCCATAAGATTTAACAACTAATGCCAAATGGATATCAGAAGACACACTGAAACTTATTCTCCAGTGTAGAGATGCTAAAGCAAATGGAAGAAATGAGGAGGTACAAGAGCTGAACAGAAAATTTCAAAGATCAGCTTGAGAAGATAAAACCAAATATTGCAACAAAATTTGCAAAGATCTGGAATCAGAAAACCAAAAAGGAAAAACACGCTCAGCTTTCTCAAGCTGGGGAAACTGAAGAAAAGCTTCAAGCCTTGACTTTAGTTATTGAAAGATCCTCTGGGCAAATTATTGAATGATGCAGAAAGCATCAAGAGAAGATGGAAAGAATACACAGAGTCACTGTACCAAAAGGAAATGGTTAGTGTTCAACCATTTCAAGAGGTAGCATATGATCAAGAGCCAATGATCCTGAAGGAAGAAGTCCAAGATGTATTGAAGGAATTGGCAAAGAACAAGGCACCAGAAATTGATGGAATAAAAATTGAAATCTTTCAAGAAAGTGACATGGCACAGGAGGCACTCACTCATCTCTGCCAAGAAATTTGGAAGATAACTATTTGGCCGACTGATTGGAAGAGATCCATATTTGTGCCCATTCTAAAGAGAGGTGACCCAACGGAATGCAGAAATCATAGGACAATCTCTTTGATATAACATGTGAGTAAAGTTTTACTAAAGGTAATACAGAAATGGCTACAATCATACATTGACAGAGAACATACATGACAGAGGTTCAAGCCAGATTCAGAAGAGGCTGTGGAACAAGAGATATCATTGCTGATATCTGATGGATCTTGGCTGAAAGCAGAGAATACCAGAAAGATGTTTACCTTTTCTTTATTGACTACGCAAAGGCTTTTGATTGTGTATATTATGACAAGCTATGGACAACATTGTGAAGTATGAATATTCCTGTACACTTAATTGTGCTCATGAGGACCAAGAAGCAATTGTTCAAACGGAATATGGGAACACTGAATGTTTAAAAATTAAGAAAGGTGTGCGACAAGGTTATATTCTTTCACCATACTTATTCAAACTATATGCTGAGCAAATAATCCGAGAAACTGGATTATATGAAGAAAAATGTGGCATTAGGATTGGAGGAAGACTCATTAACAACCTGCGAAATGCAGATGATACAACCTTGCTGACTGATAGTGAAGAGGACTTAAAACATTTACTGATGAAGATCAAAGAGCACAACCTTCAGTATTAATTACATCTCAATGTCAAGAAAACAAAAATCCTCACCACTGGACCAATAAACAACATTCTTATCAATGGAGAAAAGATTGAAGCTGTCAAGGACTTCATTTTTGGATCAACTATCAACACTCATGGAAGCAGCAGTCAAGAAATCAAACAACATATTGCATTAAGCAAATCCACTGTGCAAGACCTTTTTAAAGTGTTGACGAGCAAAGAAGTCAGCTTGAGGACTAAGGTGAGGCTGACCCAAGCCATGGTATTTTCAATAACCTCATATGCATGCGAAAGCTGAACAGTGAATAAGGAAGACTGTAAAAGAATTGATGCTTTTGAGTTAAGGTGTTAGAGGAGAGTATTGAATGTGCCATGGGCTGCCAAAAGAACCAATAGACCCGTTTTGGAAGAAGTGCAGCCAGCGTGCTCCTTGGAGGCCAGGATGGCCAGGCTTCATCTCTCATACTTCGGACATGTTGTCAGGAGGGACCAGTCGTTGGAGAAGGATATCATGTTTGGTAAGGTGGAGGGTCAAGGAAAAAGAGGAAGACCCCCAACGAGATGGATTGGCCAGGTGGTAGCATCAGTGGACTCAAGCGTGACAGGGGTGTGAGCTTGGCCCAGGATCAGGCAGTGTTTCCTTCTTCTGTGCATAGGGTCGCTATTAGTCAGTACCGATTCAATGGCACCTAACAACAACAACAACTGGATTCTTGGTGTGGTGCTGTAGAATCAGAACTGGACTGTGAACCACAAGGTCAGCAGTTCAAAACCACCAGCTGCTGCTCATCAACTCTATACAAGGTCACTATGAGTTAGAACCAACCCAATGGCACTTAACAGCAACAATGCCAACTGTGATGGTGCTGTAGTATAACTACAGAACTGGACTGCTAACCAAAAGTCAGTAGTTCTAACCCATCTGCTGCTCCTCAGAAAAAACTATATAGAATCATTATAAGTCAGAATCAACTCAAAGGCACCTAACAGCAATGACAATAATAATTTAATTAGTACATTTAAACATCACTTCAACAATGAAATTTTTAAATATGAACTGCACTGTTCATATCTGTCAGAAACAAACTTAAAGTGGAGATGAGAGAGAGATGTGGATTTTCCTTTAGTTGGAGCCAGATCTTTCAGAGGCTCAGGGTTTCAGCAGTGTTTCCACTGAAGACCTAAGTATGACCAGGCTCAGACCAGTCTTTAAGAGAATTTAGAATAAAAACTAAGAGAGAGTGCGAAAAGGAAGAAATTAATATACTATTTTTCATTCTACTTCTTAAGGCAATTTTTCTCAATTCTCAGAACTTGCTTCTATTTAATTTTATTGTTGTTGTTGTTAAGTGCTTTCAAGTCAATTCCAACTCATAGTAACCCTGTATAGAGTTTCTGAGGAGCAGCTCGTGAGATTGAACTGCCAACCTTGTGGTTTGCTGGCCAGTGCCAATCCTACAAAACTCAACAATTGAAGCTCCCCAGACTTATCTGACATAATCTTTCAAGCTAGGAGTTGTTTACATGATACACAAATAATGTTCTTCAAACTAATATATTGTTCACTTTGGGTGGATCATACAGTATACTGCCATTTTCACAAGTAGGCACAATATGTTTTCTTGGAAAGAGCAAGAATATAGTTAGAAAATATAGTAAAATCTATAATCCAGGACATAGCATCATGAAGAGAGATGTTAGAGTAAATATCCTCATCCATAAGAGTTTATTGACAATCCCTAAGGCTCAAGGGGCTGTTCTGGTGTGGCAGTGCAAGATGCACTGTGTTGCAAAGTTAGTTTGAACCTCAAAGTCGGCTATGAGTCAGAATTGACTCAACAGCTTTTAGCAATGACAACGTGCAGAGAAAATCCAGGCAACATTGGTCATAGTAAATTAGAGTCAGAGTGAAGGACTTGGAATCAGACAGGCCTATGCCTGACTATCCCGTAGTCTCAGTAAATGAAATAACATACACTGAATGCTTAGTCCAGTATCTGATACTCAATAGAGGATATAGTTTTAAAATTTATTTAAAAAAAAAAGAAAAAGAATAAGGAGTTTGTATGGTCCTAAATTATTCTCTAAATATATTTAAAGTAAATGTGCAGTTAGTACTAGAGATTTTCATTGACTGGAATGAATAAATACAATGATTATGATCATCTATGATAAAGAGTCATGATGTGGCACTGTAGGATAAAGCACTGGACTGCAAGATTGGTTTGAACAACAAGACTGGCAGTTCCGATGTACCAGTTGCTCCTTGGAAACCCTACACAAGGTCCCTATGAGTCAAAACCGACTCTACAGCATTTAATGACAACAAATGATAAAGAGGGACTTCATTCCCATCTCCTTCCTTTAATCATACTGTCCATCTGCAATTTGGTTCTTCCATTTTATTTTATTTTTCCAAATCTTATCATTTTTTCAGGATCCATGTTTAAATGTGCCACTTCCTGGAAACTTCTGAGCCCCATTTACTGGTAATCTCCTGTAAAGCCAGCTCCCTACTTCTTTGTATTCCATCTTTTCACTCTTTTGGCACTTCATCCCCTACTGCCTGAGGCTGTTCCCTAACCAGTTCCCTGAAGACTCACTGGCTGTACTGCCCATAAAGCTTAATGACAGGGCTGGCACAAGGTCCTCAGTAAATTCTTGTTGAATTAAGTCTCTTTTTCGAAATTTCCAATGCCTCGACTCTACTCCCACAAATCCCCTCAATTTAGGGAAGTCACTGAAAGTGACAAACATGTTTTAGCACCTCATCCCAAACTGACATTATCAAATTATTTACATGCTTAATAATTTTCCAATGTGTACTACCAAAACGATGTTTATATGAAAAGAACATACTTAATTGTCTAACTTTTTTTTTTGTCTTAAGAACTGCGGTAAGCGCCAGCAGCACTGTCTCACTTGAGGAAGCTAAAGGAGCTGAAGGTTATGTGCTTTGCCTCAAATAATAGAGTTTGTGGTGGGGTTAGCAGAACAAGTGAGGTCACTTCCCACCCCCAGAGCAGTCTGGTGGCCTTGGGCAAGGAGAAAGGTGAAGTCGGTACTTCAGTTAACTCACTAAGTTTACTGGAAGTGCATATTTTCCGTGTGCCAAATTCCGTAAGTCATGGGACAAATGTTTATTTTGCTATGCTTTCAAAGTTGCTTTGCTTCTTGTAAGTTTTCTCAATGGAAGAATTCCAAAATATGACTTAATCTATGTTTGCAGAATTGAACTGGAAACAAGATTTGTTCTGTGACTTGGCTCTATCATTTATGGGCCCTGTCTGTGGGGAAGGGTGGGAGTCATGAAGAATGGAAGCAACAGAAGAAATGCTTGGAGTTGAAATGGGATGGGTAGACCTTCTGCAGAGGCAACAAGTAACACACCTGTATCCTTTTTTTAATTTTAATTCTCTAACATCTGAAGGCTGGCATCCACCTTTGCACAGGGGCCAGGTGACTATTCTGTAGACACCTGGCCCTGTTAGTGTAACCAGGCAATACACACAGTCACCTTACTGCATCTCCCACCAGCCTAGACAAACAGCGTCTTTCACTTTCCTGGAGGTTTGGTTCTTTCTGTACACTCCCTCAGGCCAGAGATAAGCTATCCATTCTCAGGATGTAAACCCATCACTGGTCAGGATTGTTTGCTATCCTAACCAAGCATTTGAGGTTTCATATTTGTTAAATAATAATTATATTAGAGATTTGAGATTTTACAAACCAAACCCACCACCAAGTCATTTCTGACTCATAGGGACCCTATATAATGTTTCTGAGTCTGGAAATCTTTGCAGGAGTAGAAAGCTCAGCTTTTACACACAGAGTAGCTAGTGGGTTTGAACACTCTGACCTTGTAGTTAGCAGCCGAACACTTAACCCACCACACCACTTAGTTAGTACAAAAGAGATCTTAAAAAGTTTGTGTCTTTAGAAAAATACTTACTCAGCTGTATAAGAAGTTCATGTCTTCACACAGTGGCTCAAGCCCAACGACAGTTGTGAGAATGGCAAAAATCTGGGCAGTTTTTTGATCTGTTGTACCTAGGTTCAACAACAGTCACACAGTAGACAAATCAATACCTTATTGGCAGCTCAAAGCCTGGTTCAGAACTCAGGAAGCTAACTCCATAGGCAACTCCAGTACTTGGCCTGAGTCATTGTAAGTCTTTTCTGTTTTTATAATACAAATCAAGACGCTTCCAAAGTCAAACTAACAGACTATTGTGCTTTACAATCTAAACACTCTTGTTAACCCATTCCTGAATAAAGACACTCTGCTTCTTGAACTCTCTAGAAGTATACTGTTGTTGTTGTTATTATGTGCCATGGAGTCAGTTCCGACTCTACACAGGGTTTCTGAGGCTGTAAATCTTTACTGGAGCAGACCGCCTCATCTTTCTCCCGTGGAACCGCTGGTAGTTTCGAACTGCTGACCTTGCAGCTCGCAGCCCGATTCGTAACCAGTAACCACTACGCTACCAGAAGTATACTAGCTTTACAGAACTTCAGAGTCCTTCATCCCTCCAAGTATTACTAACAATTTACTATAAAATATAATTTAGCATCTAATAATACTGCTAACTATTATAATTTTGAACAGCCAAGAGGATTCTTTTGTGTTTATAATGTACTTATTGGGAACCGTTAAGGACTGTTTAAGTAAATATCTGTGATTCCCTTTAGTCATATACTGAAATTTAATTGCTGCATGAAGATTTTTGAAAGTTGGATCTCAAGATGCCATATTGGCTCCATTCCAGAGACTGGTTACTTTAGCACCTGATCCTTGGGAAAGCCTCAATTTCCTGCTCCTTTCATTTTCACTTGCAGTTAATTCTGTGGATTGAGAAATTCAGGAATTTTTTAAATCAATTTTACCTTGAACTGAGTCATTCATACCTGGAAGGTGTACAGAGTTTTGGTTTTTTTTGTTCTGCTTCTTAATATTGGTATTTTGGGGTACAGAATCCTCTCTAAGAACCTTTTCAGGCCACAGGATTGTACAATTTTGTTGTTAAAGATCTCTGTAGTTTTCTTATGAAAGATTCAATTTCACCATCCAAAAAACTGTAAATTAGGAAAACATCTTTTCTTTATAGAATGGTGGGAGTAGTGCACAGTCATTATTTAAGCAGTTTTCTAACATTCAGAATATAACAAACTGAATAAATATAAAGTCTTAGATTTACAAATGAGCTCAAAAACGAATTTTTTTTTTCCAAAAAGGTCTTATTGTGAATTGAGTGATAGTTTACATGGGAGACCATCAGTTTTGCACTCATCCTACTGTATTTTGTTTCATTGTAATGATTACAATACCCCCCCATGCAACAGTATTCCCTCTGTGTGTGTGTGTTTGGGTTTTTTTGATGTACACAAAAACATTCAGGAATATATAATCATTTAAACAACTCAAGGGCACATTCTGCAAGCCTTTCTCTTTCCATGTATCTAGAGTCATTAGCTGTTCTATCTCTTGATGTTATCCTCTCTAAAACTAATATACTTTTTGATTCATTTCTTTAGGCAGGGTTATACATAAAAACCCGTCTGAAATGAAGTATCTATAAATAAATTCTTCCACATTATTTCATCCTGTACTTGAAGATGATTTTAGAGTTATCCTTAAGACCTTTGTTTCCTAAGCAATACAATTCTAATTTCTTTAACTTTCACAACTAAATTAAATTTGGTGCTTAGTGTTTGATAAATGAATGCATGGATTCATTAATGAACAAATACTTAAATGAATACTAAAAGTAATGAAAAATGCAGCACCCTTTCAACATGTTGACTTATATTGGCATATCCCAAATTCAAAGAACTCCTCACTTTCCCACATATGTACAAAGATTCATTACACTGTTTTCATAGTAATCTGATAATGACCAAACTAATTCTAGAACTAGCAATCCTATATAGGTCTTCCAAGGAGGGCTGGTGGGTTTGAACCACCGACCTTGCAGTTAATATTTCAGAGCTTATCATACAGTGCCACACCAGGACTCCAGTATGAATTACACCTCAAAAAAATTAAATTAAAAACCTCACATCTGTACCAATATATAATATCATGACAAACAGAGGAAACAGTAAAGTTGTCAAGGATTTCATTTTACTTAGAGTCACAATCAATGCCCATGGAAGCAGCAGTCAGGAAATCAAATGACATACTATATTGGACAAATCTGCTGTAAAAGACCTCAAAATGGACTCAGCGGTACTTCACCAACAACAATCCATGCTGAAGGCTTGTGGTCTTTAATCTTCTTCAGTAAATGTTCCAAGCCCTCTTTGCTTTCAGAAAGCAATGCTGTATATCTGTGTATTGTTGGTTGTTATTGAATATTCCTCCAATTCTGATACTGTATTCTTTTCCATATAGTACAACTTCTGGGATTATTTGCTCAGCATACAGATTTCACATGCACAGAAAAAAAAATATGTAGGGAAGAGGAAACAGTATACAAACTAGAGAGATAAGGGTTCATGTAAGGGGCAAGCACAGAGGAATATATTGATCGCAGTAAAGTGTCTGAAAGGAATGACTTGGTGTTTCTTAATTTTCTAATTTTGTTATTAATGACAAATCATATAAAGGATCACAGCCATGCTTGTTCCACATTATTGAATACATAGATTTACTCCTTTCATTAATAACATGTAATTATATATATATATACACACACACACATGACTTGTTTTCATTAACTGTTCAAACATTTCCTTGTATAAACCTAAAAGCTTCCTTACATATGTAAGGCTGTTCTTCAGAAAACATGGAGATTTAATTTCTTTGTCTTATAGATCCCACAGTTTAATTCGTTCTAAAATTTACAACCTTGGTTCACATTATTTTGGTACACATTCTTTTACAAAAAAGGTAAATTTTAAAATTAAGGTATGAACCTCTTTCTACATGAAAGATTTTCAAAACCACACAAAGAAAACCAAAATTTGGGATTGAGGTCTGGTTTCTTAATTTTAACAAGTTTTCTCTCTAAGCACAATTCATGGCTCAAATACTTTAAATTATGTTGAAAACCAGTAAAATGTGATATCCTTTTACAAACAGTCCTATGAGTTTTAAATGCAGACATACTCATATATGTGAGTGCTTTTTATTCCTAGTTAACAACTCATAAGTTTGTGTTTACATACCTAAGTCCTTACTTGGAGTCCTGGTGTGGTGCTGCAGGATAAGCCCTGGATTGCTAACCACAAGGTTATCAGTTCAAACCCACTAGCTGTTCAAGGAAACCCTATACAGGGTCGCTATCAGTCAAAACCAACTCAACGGTGCATAACAACAACATACCATTTCTTACATGAATTCTGTGTCCATGGAGCAGCTACCCAAGAAAGCACCCGAATTTAAATGTATATAGTGGGTTAAGAGAAGGACTGCTAACTGAAAGGTCAACAGTTCCAATATACCAGCCACTCTGCAGGAGAAAAATGAGGGTTTTTACTCTTGTAGGATTTGCAGCCTCAGAAACCCCACACAGGGTCACTGTCTATGAGTAGAAACGAACTACTCACCATACAACCACTACCAACAACATATATAGATGTTGTAGTTAAGTGCTATCAAGTCATTTCTGACTCATAGCAACCCTATATAGAGTTTTCCAAGAAACAGCTGGTGGGTTTGAATTGCCGACCTTGTCATTTGTTGTATAGTGTTTATCCTACATTGCCACACCAGGTCCCCAGTTGCTATATATATATATATAGAGAGAGAGAGAGAGAGAGAAATCTATATATCTATATCTATAGATATATAGATCTATCAATATATATTTTACTTGTTGTCATCATGACCCCAATGTGCTACAAAGTAGACCTGTCCCTTAGGGCTTTTTTGCCTGTAATCTTAATAGGAGTAGATTGATAGGCTTTCCTTTGGAGGTATTGCTAAATGATTTGGAACCCACAACCTTTAGGTTAGTAGTCAAGTGCCAACTATACTACTGATATAAATTCTGGAAAGCTGTGTGAAAGAGTCAGCATATATTATAAAATTAAGCCCATTTCGTAGTTAAGCATGAGCCTACAGAGTAGTTTTTCATGCCTCTGTGTACAGAATCAGGAAAGACAAGATAATTTTTAAAAAGAGGTTATGGTTTTTCTTGCCTTCATTTTTTTCAAGCCCTAGGTAATAAACACAAAGGCTTTCGATTGTGTGGATAATGACAAGCTATGGACAACATTGAGAAAGAAGTATGAGTATTCCAGAACACTTAATTGTACTTCTGAGAAATCTGTACCTAGACCGAGAAGCAGTTGTTCGAACAAAACATGGGAACACTGAATGTTTTAAAATTGGG
>NW_006408854.1:1874194-1876589 GCF_000296735.1 Chrysochloris asiatica
ACAGTCACCACCACCAGAGTTACCTAACCTAGTGTGGGGTTATACAGAAGTATCTCTATGTCCTGCATAAAGCTTTCAGTAAACTATTAAGTAGGACTGGCCAAGCAGTTGTTATTGTTGTAGCTGGGACAGACTCAATTCTAATTAACAATGACACCATTGTTTCAGAGAAGAATATTTCCATAGCATTTTCAAAACTGTGACCTTTAGAAGCAGATCTCTAGACCTGTGTTCCAAGTTCCCTCTGAGTAGGTTCAAACCACTAACCTGAAGCTAGGAGTTGCTCCTAAACCATCTGTGCCACCCAGGGAGTAGGAAAGAATTTATATTGTAGACCATGTTCATGTAAGAGGACTGCTTAGAATCTGGATTTTTATTAAGGCAAAGTTAATAATAGTTCTTCTATATCTAGTTGGATAGCTTCCACAATGTTAAACCCTGGTGAGCAACTACTAAAATTGCCATATAATTCATGTCGTGTACACTTGAGGGGAGTCCTGGTGTGGTGCTGTGGGTTAATGCGCCAGACTGCAAAGCCCTTTGAACTGCAAGGTTGGCAGTTCAAGCTCACCAGCTGTTCCTAGGAAATCCTATACAGGATATCTATGGGTCAGAGCCAACTTGATGGCACTTAACAACAACAACAACACTTGAGGGGAAGGAGATTATATTAAGAAAAACACTGGGACAACAGGTTAAACCAAGATTCCCAAGGAAATCAGGACAGTTAGGTAGACTGAACTATAAAATCCCTGTAGCATAGGGGTTAAGCATTCAGCTGCTAACCACAAGGTCAGCAATTCGAATCTATCAGCTGCTCTGTGGGAGAAGAATGGGGCATTCTGCTCCTGTAAAGATCTCCAGCCTTGGAAACCCTACACAGGGTCACTATGAGTCAGAACCCACTCCACAGCACACAACCATCACACCATCAAGTCAGTTCTGACTCTTAGTGACCCTGTATAAGAATTGTAAGGTTGGCTCAGGTCCATGCAGTGTTTCGTTTTGTTGTGCATAGGGTTGCTATGAGTTGGTACAGACTCGATTGTACCTAACAACAACAACAAATAGGGTTTCCAAGGCTGGAAATCTTTACAGGAACATTTGAATGCCTCATCTTCCTCCTGCAGAACAACTGATAGATTTGAACAGCTAACCTTGTGGGTTTGCAGCTCAACGTGTAGCCACTATTCTATAGGGCTTTTAGAGTTGGGTAAGGAGCTCTGGTAGCATAGTGGTTATGAATTGGGCTGCAAACTGCAAGGTCAGCAGTTGGAAACTACTAGCTGCTCCATGGGAGAAACATGAGGCTTTCTGCTCCCGTAAAGATTTACAGCCTCGGAAACCCTGTTCAGGAGTAATATGGGTTGGAACCAACTTGATGGCACTTAACAACAACAATGGTTCCAGGTAACCTCACAAACCCAAACTTTAGCTCTTCCTACAAAAAAAAAAAAAAAATGCTTACAGATGAAAATTTATCCAAACATAATTAAAAGGTTGGGGTAAAAAAAAATTTTTTAAAGCCTTCTCAGATATTGCAGTTTTAACAAAGTTCATATCTAAAATAAAATGGTTATTTTGAGTGTTAAGAGTTGGTATAATTTTTTTTTTGTTTTTTTCTCCTCTTTTCCCTCTGTAATAAATCTGGAAAATGAACTTGGGTTGATTTTCAATGTTTGCTTTTCCAGATTATAATGTCTATAGTTTCTTACAGTTTTGAGAATAAAAATAATTATTCCATAGTGCATCCCTAAAGAAAACATAGTGCACTTGTTTCACTGATAAGAAAATAACAACTAAAAGATATTGAACAATTTGTCCCCATTGAACAGCTGTTAAATCATCAGAAAAGAGTATTTCAAAATAATAAATGACATTTTGACATTATATATTCATTCTGGTTCTGGAATCCTGGTCCTGGTGTGGAGCTGTGGGTTAATGCGCTGGACTGCAAAGTTGTTTGAACTGCACGGTCAGTGGTTCAAGCTCACTAGTTGCTCCTTGGAAACCCTATGCATGGTCGTTATGGTTTGGAACCAACTCAACAGCACTTAGCAGCAATGGCAAAATTCTGGTTTTAGTTTGTAGAATTAGTATTGATTTCTAGTTAGATGCTAGATTATCTCAGTCCGACAAATACATGTTCCAAAGAAGTATGATACCTCAAAGAAGTATTTACCTCTTATTGACACTACCCAATACTTGCCAGTTTTTCTAGGTGGGAGCCCTGGTGTGGTGCTGTAGGACAAGCACTGGACTGCTAATTGATAGGTTGGTGGTTCAAACCCACTAGCGATTCCTTGGAAACAGCAACAGGATAAACTACTGCTTATAAGGGCTCTGGTAGTGTAGTGGTTACGAATCGGGCTGCGAACAACAAGGTCAGCAGTTC
>NW_006408854.1:1877685-1880614 GCF_000296735.1 Chrysochloris asiatica
AAGTTGAGTCTCTCTAGAAAATCCTTCATGTCAGATAAAACTTACACAAAGGCATGGCCACATCAGTCTTGCTTCTTGTTGTTATGGTTAAGTGCCTTCAAGTTGGTTATGACTCATAGCGACCCTGTGAAGGGTTTCTAAGGAGCAGCTCACTTGTTGTGGTTTGCATCTGAAATCTGCAGTGTGTACTCAGTATTTGTCTGCAGACAGACAGAAGGGTGCTAGACTGAGTTTGTAGTTTAAGGGAATTGAGCCTTGTTCTTTATTATCTTTTTCTCTGAATAAAAATAAGAATGAAGTGGGTAGAGTTCACATATATTTATTCAACCGGCTGATCTTTTGTAAAAAATCAGGTTATTCCCGTAATCAAAGGGTAACTTTTTCTTGGCAGCCCTATATATCATGTATTTGAGTCTACTTTTACCACTCTCTCGCTTACAATTGTTTTTCCCAAAGACGTCAGTTATATATAAAATGAAAAAAAATGCCTCTTTTCAATACTATTTCTCCTAGACAGTATGAATCACCTCATTCTTCAGGAATAGAATCTTTTCTTGGCATTCTTGATATAGTTAATGGTTGTCCTCTTATCTGACCTGCTTGAGCAGTCAATTGATTTTCCTTGTTTACTTCACTGGTTCCTCTTCTTGTTCATGTGCCCAGCTGTGTTTAATCCTGAGCAATTGGCTTGTTTTCACTATATTCTTGCTACTGTTGAGTGCTGTTGAGTCGGTTCTGACTCATAGTGACCCTTTATAAGATTACTAAGGAGCAGCTGATGAGCTTGAACCGCTGCCCTTGTGGTTCAGCCAATCTTACAGTCCAGCACATGAACCCATAGCGCTATGCTAGGTTTCCCCCATAAGGCTACAACTTTCACCACTACACAGCTGTTTTCTTTACTTACATTTCCAGCCCTGCCTTCTCTCCTAATCTCTAGTCTCTAGTACTTAAAATATTTTACATGTTTACCCTTCAACATATATGAAATTCAATTTGGCTTCCCACAGAAAATGGACTCCTTCTCCTCTCATTTTATTGTCGTTGAGCCATCTAATTTTTCCTTTTCATCATCATCAGTACTATTCTTTGCTTACTTTTCATTATTTAAACAATTACATTTAATCCATTGTTGTTAAATGCAGTGGAGTCGGTTCCAACCCATAGAGACTCTGTATAAGGTTTCTGAGGAGCGGCTGTTGAGCTTGAATTACTGATCTTGTGATATTGTATTAGGTATAATAAGTAGTCTAGAGATGACTTCAAGTATGTGTGTTGTTGTTGTTGTTAAGTGCCTTCAAGTCAATCCCGATCCATAGTGACCCTGTATAGGATTTCCAAGGAGCAGCTGGTGAGGTTGAACCACTGACCTTGCAGTTCAAACTACTTTGCAGTCTGACGCATTAGCCCACAGTGCCACACTAGGACTCTGTATAAAGATGTATGCCATTCTATATGAGGGACTTGAACATTTGTGGATTTTGGTGTCTGCAAAGGGTCCTGGAATCAATCCTCTGAGTATACTAAGGAACAACTCTCAAGGCCTTCACTAGTAAACTACACAAGTTGTTCAGAGACCTTGGTTACATTTTTCACAATGCTTTAACATTCTTCTCAATTCCCTTTTGCATGTTTTACTTCTACTAATCTGATTTCCCTGCCCTTCATCCTGTCATCTTCACTTTAGAATAATCAACCATTTGCTCTCATATAGATGAGTTTTTAAAGCTGTGTAGTACTCACTGTAATTCCCTTTATTTTATAAGCCAATCTGTTTTTTGGTGAAAAAGGTGCCCTCAGTGGGTAGTTTAGGATAAATGTTTATGGAGCATCCTGGGCTGATAGTCTCAGGGAGTCTTCTAGTCTCAAATGGTCCAATAAGTTTGGACTTTTTAAGAATATGAGTTCCGTTCCAAATTGTTTTCACCTTCTATCAGGTTCCAACTATTCTGGACCTAGTCAGCTAGGTATATAGTGTGGACAACAATACACCATATTGTAAACCGTTCTAGATCAAGGGGGAAGCATTTATCTAAGTACAAAAATGCAGAAGAGTGGGGAAAGAGAAGGAGGAACGGAAACAGGAAACATCAGGAGGAAGTAGGATAAGTGGTGTTACATTCAAGGGATAGCAATCATTGAGATGAAACTAAGTGTGCCATTTGTTGTGTTGAAACTGATGATCAGCTCTGTAAACCTTTACCCAATTCACAATGCAAATGTTTGTGTATATTTGTAATGAATTGTTGAAGGGAAAACCGATTTGCTCTGTAAACATTCACCCAAATCAAAGTTGTTTTTATTTTAAAAAGCTCTTTGCCAGGATGTTTTGTTTAGAGACACATAACACTAAAGAAATGGGCCCAAGTAACTTTAAATAGGTTCATTTAATACATTTAATACTTTAGCCACTTTTTTGTAACTTGAAGGAATAATTGGATGGGAGATGCAGGGACAAAAGAGAGTGCTCAGGCAGCCTCCCAGAAGTTATTGCTAGAGTAGATGGGTTTTACACTCATTTCTTAGATCTTTTTACAAGTTCTACAAGGCTTAACTGCTCTTACTTGAAAGTTGAATCCTAGTCCCTGGGTTTCAGATTAGTTCTTCAAATGAATATGAAGCTTGAGGTCTTCATTTCCTTCCAGGGCAGGCAGTTTGCTTCACTATCCTGTTTAACAACTTCTTCCCTATGATCACATCTTGGATAAATTTGTGAAATAGTAATATTGATTTATTTTCCTTTTACACTTAGACTAATAGAAATAATTAAGCTAAGCAGCCAAAATCTCCTGTACTTAGTTTCCTTGTTGATAATGGCACTTTTTTTTTTTTAGTGTTTTATTGTGAATTATATGATAGTTTACATGGAAGAACATTAGTTTTACATTCATTCTATCATATATCATTTCATTGCCATGGTTACAATCCC
>NW_006408854.1:1883105-1885808 GCF_000296735.1 Chrysochloris asiatica
ACATTTTTTGAAGCATTTATTAACCCCTTAAACCATTATTGTCATGTGTCTCACTATTTAATGAAAGGTTAAATTCTTGAGTAAAAAAAATATCGAATTGGTCATAGTTGGCATGGTCCATTTAGATATAGTCTAACTAAAGACTTTTGAAAACGGTTTTTAAAAATTTATTTATGTTTTGTTGTTATTGCTGAAAATTATATGTAGTAGGACATATGCCAATGTACAATTCATTGACACTGATTCTATTCTTCAAGTTGTGCAATTATTTTCACTCTCCTTTTCCAAATCATCCATCCTTCATTATGAAAAACTCCCTAAGTTCCCTACCTAATTTTTTGGTTGCTGTTGTCAATTTGATCCCATATAGCTAGGTCTTAAAAGAGCACATTGTTAGAGAAAAACATCACACTATTGCTTGATCAAGGAGCCCTAGAGATGCAGTAAGTTAATTGGGCTGCTAATTGCAAGATTGTCAGTTCAAACTCACCAGCTGCTCTGAGAGAGAAAGATATAGTTGTTTGCTTTTGTAAAGTGTTATAGTTTCTGAAACTCTGAGCAGTTCTACTCTGTCCTCTGTCCTATAAGATCACTGTGAGTTGGAATCAACTTGATGTCAATGGGTTTGGATTTTTTTTTTTTTTTTTTTTGATTGTTTGGTTTTAAGAAGACTTCAGGGGAAGTTTTTGGCTTAAAGACTAAAGATGATCAGGACAATAATTTCAGGGGTTCATCTATCGTCTACGACTCCAGAAAGTCTGAATTCCATGATAATTTTAGAAATTATTCTTCATTCCCCCCTCCCACTTTTGATAGAATCATTGATTGAGATGTTCAGTAACGGGAGCTGGGCACTATTCAGTTCTTCTAATTTCATGGCAAAGGAGGCCATTGTGTATGAAGGCAATAAGCCATCCATTTCACTTTCTCCTATTCCTGACTCTCTTTCTTCTATTTCTCCAGACAAATAGAAAACAACGGTTGTATTTTAGATGACCCCTCAAAAGCTTTAATGACCCCAGGCACAAAACTTTTATTAACTAGGAGCTTCATTTATATTAAACAAAAGCACTAAATAACTTATAAGGCTAGTTAACTGGAATAATCCAGGAAATCATGAACCTAAGCCTCCAAACCAAAAAACCAAATCCTATGAGGTGTTTGATTGTACATAAGCAGCCTCATCAGCTGCTCTTTATTTTGTTGTTTTTGTTGGTTTAAATATATTTAATCACAAAACTTTTGCCATTTCAGCTTTTTACAGGTGTGCAACTTACAGGGAATCCTGGTATTGCACTGTAGGATAAATATTAAACTGCTAACCACAAGGTTGGAGGTTCAAACCCACTAGCTGCTCCTCAGAAACCATCTACAGGGTCCCTATGAGTCAGAACCAACTCAGTAACACTTTGCAACAACAACAGCATAACTTATTGACAGTAATTATAATTTCTAATTTTAATCATTATATGATTCTTCTCTCATCATAAACCAAATCTCAGTGTATGATATGAGCAATAACACTCCTCTTCCCCATTCCTTCCCACCCCTGGCAACCACTAATCAACTTTTGTTTTTATACATTGACTGTTCTTATCTTTTTATATAAATAAGGTCATCTAATATTTACCCTTTCATGATTTCTTTATTTCACTCAGCACAATGTCATCAAGTTCCATCTATGTTGTAGCATATATCAAGACTTCATTTCTCTTTCTGGCTGTGTATCATTCCACAGTTTATCTATTCATCCATTGATGGGCATTATGTTGTTTCTACCTCTTGGGTAATGTGTATAATACTACAGTGAACATTAATGTCCTTTCAGTATATTTCCAGGAGCAGAACTGATGGGTCATTGGTAGTTCTATGATTAGTTTGTTGAGGAACCATCACACTGTTTTCCACAAAGGATTTACCCTTTTGCATTCCAGTCAGCAATGGATAAGGATTCCAGTATCTCCATATTCCCACCAACATATAGTATTTTCTGTTGCGTTGTGTGTATGGGTGTCTGTGCATGTTTTACTTTAGGCATCCTTATCATTAAGTGCCATCAAGTTGGTTCTGACTCAAAGTGATCATGTACAGCATTTCTGAGGAACAACTGATGAGTTCGAACAACTGAATTTAGGGTTTATACTGACCTTACAGTCTATTGTTTGTCCTACAAAGCCACACCAGGATTCCTTAGCCATCCTAATGGGAGTATAATGTGGCTTTGATTTGCATCTCTAAAATGGTTAATCATATTGAACATCTTTTCTTGTGTTTACACATCATTTAAATGTCCTATTAGGTGAAATGCATTTCCAATGTATTTGATAATTTTTTGATTCAGTTATTTGCATTTTTGTTATTGTCAAAGTTTTGGATATATTTCGGTTATTAGATTCTTATTGGATATATGGTTTCCAAAGATATTCTCCCAGCTAGAGGCTTGCCTTTTTATTTTTTCAGTAAAGTTTTGTAATGAACAAGTTTTTAATTTTCATGAAATCCTTTTGTTTATTTTGTCTCTTACCATTCATACTTCTGTAATATTAAATGACCCATTGTTAAAAGCTAAGTAACCATTGATAAAATTCTGACAGTATTGCTCCTGCATTTCCTTCTAAGAATTCCATGATTCTCGTTTCCACATGGTTTACTATGCCTAGAATGATAAGTTGAGAAGGAATGGCAACACAGTCATCATCAAAA
>NW_006408854.1:1886553-1896370 GCF_000296735.1 Chrysochloris asiatica
TTAAAGCATTCTTCCTATTGTTATGATTTTACTCCATTGGATTTTCACCTCTTTGGTCCTCTGAAAGCACCCATTCGTGGATGAAGATGCACTGCTGATGAAGAAGTAAAGACATTGGTGCACTCATGGTTTGCAGCTTAGTCTAAAACATTTTTAAAAGGACTACGAAAGCTAGTTGACAGACCAAGTGTAATGAAAAGCAAGGAGATTATATAAATAAATAAATAAATGATGCACTTTTTTATAAAAGTTGGTTAAAATAAATTGTACAGCCAGAATGCAGATAATTTTTGATTCATCCTCAATAGAAAGCATTTTATCATGGTTGCAGTAGAAGAGAATAAAATAACCAAACCAACGATGCATTGAAGGGACTTTTATTTTCTTTGGACATTCACTAAGTAATAATCAGAAACAACAGATAATGAATCTCCTGCATCCAAAACAATGAACTTGTTATGTTGTAAGATGTTGTCGTATCTGTAAGCAATTGGAAAACAAGAATTTTATCTTTGTATCTCATTGCCCAACAGTACACACAGTGGGTGTTGAACAATAATGGGTTGAATAATTTAAGATTCTAGATTTTTCTTTTAAAAATTAATGCTTGCTGAAAGAAGAGAGCCTAAGATTTACTATGTAGTATTTGGAAAGGGAACTTGTTTTTACTCTAGGTGAGAAACCTCCACAGCTAAGTACTTGGGATTATGAAGGTCCTTTTTCTATATTTGCCCAGCCTGATCTGGACACAGGCAAATGTCACACAGTCTGCACTTATATATACTTTTCTGTCTATTTTAACAGTGTTTATATTTCCTGGGGTACATCTATACGATTTAGAGAATTTAATACATACTTGTATCTTTCAAGAAAAAAAAATGCAGTTTTCACATGCGAGTTATTTTCAGCATGCAGTTCCTTTCCTGAAGCACTAAATATTAAATATGAAAACAAACAAGAGAGAAAATATGTTGTTTTAACAAATGGGTCCTTAGAGATGGGTCTGAAAACATGGTTTTAATTTCCAGATCTAGCTTTTACTCTGTTACTTCACAGCACTTACAGAAATCCTGAAATAAATCAAAGACATTCACACAGTTTTTAAGGATTACAGTTTAATTTTTCCCTTGTTTTTTTTTCCCCCCCTATGGCCATTGCCAATGGTATTAAGTCTTATCCATGTGAAAAATTAGTTGTGTAAAAAAAAAAGTTGGATGTAGATGTGTGTTTTCAGGAAGATTTGTTACTGCTTGCATTCATAACATCATTTGTACATGGAACTAATTATCTTCCCCTACATAATTTAAAATTGTAATCCCCTCCCCAAAAAAACACACTAATTCCAAAGAAATAACTGACTTATTTTATAGCATTCTTTAAACAATTTTATTTTAATATATTTTTAATAGTTGTAGGATCACCACTGGACTGTGAACCACATGATCAGCAATTCAAGCCCACCAGCTGCTCCTAGGAAACCCTATACAGGGTCATTATGAGTCGGTCCAACTCAATGGCATTTAACAAGAACAACAACAAAGTATTGAATTAAAGACATATTTATTAAAACAGAAGCCAAACTGTGAATGGCTTATTCTAGCACAAAGGGATAAGAGTGAAATTTATTACCTTATTTTAGATGTAGCTGCAAAGATCAAATACTAGAGCATGCTTACTTTTCAATTATCATAATTTAATTTTTCATTAAAAGTTGCTTATAAATTCTGAAGTTCTAGTGTTTTCTAGTAGACTTTTAACTTTTTTTTTTCCTGATATTTTATTATTGATTGTTTGGACCTCTGTTTGCAGGTGTTGAATTGTTTCCAATGATTTGATTGTTCCTGTAGCATTTTCTTAACTTCTTCCTTATTTTTCTCTACCTTTCTGTGGCGCTTTTGGATGCACCTCAATATTTTCCTGAATACCTTATCAGGCAATTCCAAAGCTTGCCCTCCTTCCAATGGGAATTCTAGGTTTACCTCCAGTTCATTTGTTTCAACTACTCTATCTTATTTCTGTACATGAGCTGAGATCTTCTGTTTCTTTTTGGGCATTTTCAATAATTAGATGAATATATGTTGATGTAGCTCTGGTAGCATAGTGGTTACGAATCGGGCTGCGAACCTTAAGGTCAGCGGTTCGAAACTACTAGCCGCTCCACGGGAGAAAGATGAGGCTTTCTACTCCCGTAAAGATTTACACCCTCGGAAACCCTGTACAGGGTCGCTATGGGTCGGAACCGACTCGACGGCACTTAACAACAACAACAACAACATGTTGATGTATTATTAAACTTTCTGATTACCACCTGGTAGATGTGATCAGGAGATGTGATCATTTCTCATATTACTCAACTCAGGGTAATTTTAGAAAGTGTTGGCTATCTATGTGACTCTGGTGGCTAGCAGCTGGTATTGGCTCTTGCCTGGATGGTGGAATTTTATGGGATGTGATTGTAACTTGGCTATATGACTGCAATTACTTCTCTTATTGGGTAATGTAGAGAGAGAAAGAGCTGCCCCCCCCCCCCCAAGGTAATAGGGAGACCAAGAAAAGAAAACAGTTTGGACACTAAAGTCTGTAATTGCCGCACACACACACACACACACACACACACAGAGTAGCAAAATATGAGTAAGACTTTAACACCCCTTTTTCAGCTTCTTGCCATCAAGGCCACCTGAGAAATTTCAAGATGTTACCATCGCTGTTTATGATCTAACTCAAGATTTAGTTTTAGACCTTTCTCCTTTTTTGCCTCTCTCTCCTTCCCTCAAGTCCATTCAGGTGTTTCTTCTAGTGAGAAACAGCCAAGGGTTGACCAGAGCCATTTTGGAAGACCCTCCCATTCTAAGTTGTTCCTGTTGACGCCTCCTTCCTAGGCCCAGTGATTTTTGCTGAACAAATCCCTGCATGTAAATAGTAGAACCCTCCAAGGGAGGGAGGTGTCCACTTGCTCAGGCACCCCCTCTAGTCACATGAGTGGATGTGTGCAGACAGAAAAACATAAAGGAACAGAAAAAATTTAAAATACGTTCTCACCTTTATCTCTGGCGATTGGTCAGACCTTTCTAAATCTTGAATCTGCTCTATCCCACTCAAGATGACTGTGCTGGCGCTCACTGGCCACTGCAAATCTGAAAACACCACTTTTCTTGCTTCTGCTACATATCCCACTGGCAGTAAACCTTGGATATTTCTAAATATTCTTTTATATGTAGTTCAGAGTTCTGGGGCCATTCCCTGAACCTGCTTTATCCAGTATTCTGTCTTATTCTGCATGGGGTCTCTCCCTAATCCACCATCAAGTCCCACCTTTTTTGAGACTTTTTATTTTTAATACCAGCAGTTGCAAGTTTCAGGCCCACAAGTACATTTTTGCTTCTATACTCCTAGAATAATTAGGAACCATGAGAGAATACAAATTTCCTAAAAATAACTGTTTATTTGCATTTTCTAAAAACTGTTCATATTAACTCTTTTTCATATATAATAAACTAGTTCAGTGTCTTGCCTTTATGTTTGTGTATTAATTTAAATATTTTAGTAACTTAAGAGATTCTTATGTCCTCTCAAAACTTGAGCACCAGAATCAATAAATACAAAAGGCACAATTTTATGTACTTCAATTGATTAAGTGTAAAGGTCAAAATTAACAAGTTTTATAGAGCACTATTAGAAGTATACAGTAGATTCCTTGTAGAAGTCATGAAGGAGAGCCAGTGTAGACAATAGCCGGAACACAAATACAAAATTTGACTTGCTTTCTGTGACGAAAGCAGAGCAATTGTCAAGTTTGACATGATTGCAAAAGAATTTAAAGGACTAGTAGGTCTTTAAGAACATACAAGATTGCTTTGTTGTTCTTGTGTAACATTTAATAAGAAGCAAAGCTTGCTAAATATTACAATCCACAAGATTCTTCTGTATCCCTATCTAATGATTTTATTCCCAAATGAGGTAAGTAGATGAGATATGTCAGTGAAATCAGGAGACTTGATTAGTGCTGCCCTCCCAGAAATGTATAACTGGCTTGGAACATTAATTAATATTCCATTTAACCTATTTTGCTGGGGAAAAAAAAAATGAGAGAGAGAGAGAGAAATGGTAATTTTTTTGTAAGTCAAGAGATTTACATTCTAGCCCTTTGGAGATGTAATTTATTATATATGCCTGAGTGGGAAAAAAAAAAAAAAAGAGATTTACATTCTAAAACAAAATATGCAACTATTAAAAACATGTATGTCTACAATTCTGTTTCCATGTATTAATTTCCCAGTTACTTATGAATAAGTTTTAACCAAGGGTGGAAAATTTTTCAGCCAGAGGACAGTTTTTTTAAGTGTTCTAAATAACACTTTAACTTTTTTGTTACATCCAGAAATTTACAGTGGCATCTTGCTAGTGTCCTAGCCTGTCACGGATTTCTCAGCTTTTGGTAGAATTTGGAGACTGCTGATAAATAGAAATCCTTTACACATAAAACCACTTTTATTTCTCAGCCATTCCAGCATGGCAGCCTTTGACTTGATGGTGTTCTTTTCTTTTGCAGGGGCTTTATGTTTTTGTGGTTTATTTCATTCTACATAACCAGATGTGCTGTCCCATGAAGGCCAGCTACACGGTGGAAATGAATGGGCACCCAGGGCCCAGCACGGCCTTCTTTACTCCAGGGAGTGGAATGCCTCCTTCTGGAGGGGAAATCAGCAAGTCCACCCAGAATCTGATCAGCGCTATGGAAGAGGTACCTGTCCCCACCACCTCAATGGCCACTTCTACCCTGCCCACCACAACCCCACTCTACCACCTATCCCCAACCCTTCAATCCCTTTAAGTTCTTCCTTCTGTCTCTCTTTCACTTTGGGATCCTCTTTTTTTTTACCATATTTGATTCATTTACTGTGGTATCCATAAATCACCAGTTGGAGCCCATTAGCCACTCACACACAAATAAAACGATGTGGCAATCTGGTTCAGTAGGGATTATAGCCTCAGAAACCTTGTGGGGCAGTTCTACACTGTGCTTTAGGGTTGCTAAGAGTTAGGATGGACTCCATGGCAACAGGTACTGTGGTATCACACCTGTTATTTAATTCTTCTTTCCCTTGTGCTCTGTTAGTGGAGGTCTGTACCAGCCATTTGTACTGGGAAATGACACAACACAATTTGGCATCTCCTTCTTCAAAATCTTCCACATCTGCCACAGCAATGACTGAGTCCACAATTTAAAAAAAAATTTTTTTTTTAAATGCTGCTAAGATTTTAAATACTTTCACAGTGTTTGACTCATTACCACAGTCCCAACAAGCTCTCAGTGAAAGCAAAATAGGATAAAATTTATTTTGATTTAAATATCAGAAAATATTTCTGAACAAAGACTCAGGAAAGTGCTTCAGCAAGCACTAGTGGAAAATCTAGTCAGGATTTCCTTTATAAAATCTACCTCCCACTGGCCTGCATCCTATCCACATCAGTTTGATTTCCTATGTTTATATCACCTTGGCACCCACCTGTCAGTTGCACATACTACTGGAACTGTTGCTCACATTTTAAAACATTTCTGAAAACATTTGACCAGTAAGAGATGATAATGCAGACAGTTATCTGCAGTCCTCAAGGTGTGCTTGGCTACTGTTCCTTGCATAGTTCATATTGCTTCTATGAATTAAAGATCCAAGGGAAACAGTATTTGTGGTTGCACACTGAAAATCACAGGTATAGCCATCTGAAAGGTAAACAAACAAATGATAACAACCAAATCGGTTTTGGTTTGTTGATTTGTTTGTTTTCTCTTCCATGGCAAGGTAGAGAATCATTTTTATTCATGCCAGCTTAAAAGTAAGTACAGTGATCACAAATCAAGTATAATGTTTAAAAGTTAGGATATATCTATCTATATTTTTGTTGTTTTTAAATGCCGATGGATCAGTTCTGACTCATAGCAATCCATAGGTTCAGCTAGTGGGTTTAAACCACTGACCTTGAGATTAGCAGTCCAGTGCTTATCCTAGAGCACTACAAACCAAGTACAATATTTAAAAGCTAGGATATGTCTATAGCAGTCTTAAATGTTTAGTGCCATTTCTCTACCCTCCAAAAAAAGTATCATTTTAACATCAGAGTTGGTACCAATAGAAATAAGGGTATCTTTAGAATCAACTACTCATGAGTGAATCTTCAAAGTAAAAAAGGAATCATCTTTTTAATGTCTACTCAGCCAACATTTGTCTGTGTCAGAAATGTCTTATATGCTAAACAATGTTGTTGTTAAATGCAGTTATGTCAGTTCTGACTCATAGTGATGCTGTATAGGGTTTCTAAGGAGCTACTGGTGGATTAGAACTACTGACTTTGTGGTTCTCAGTCCAGTGCTTATCCTACCATGCCACACCAAGACTCCATGCTAACCGTTGTTGTTGTTGTTAAGTGCTGCCAAGTTAATTCCATTTCATAGTGGCTTTTTATAGGGTTTCTGTAGCTTTAAATTTTTGAGGAAGCATAAAGCTGGTGGACTTGAACTGCAGACCTTGTGGATTGAAGTCCGGTGCTTATCGTTAGATTCATATAAAGTGTAGTGGTGGTAGAATTCTCACCTTTCATGTGGAAGACCAAGATTCATTCCTGGCCAATGTATCTTAAGTGCACCCACAACTTGCCTATCAATTGTTGTTAAGTGCCATCGAGTTGGCTCCGACTCATAGCGACTCTGTATATGAGGTTTATGAGGAGCAACCAGGAAGCTTGAACCGCCAACCTTGTGGTTCAAACTGACCTTGCAGTGTAGTGCGTTAACCTATGGTGCCACACCAGGACTCCGTATACAGTACAGGATTGCATATGGCTGTGATGCTGAACAGGTTGCAGCAGAACTTTCATACTAAGACAAGCTAGGAAGAAACACCTACCTAGCTACTTCTAAAAATCAGCTAATGAAAGCCCTATGGATCACAACAAAACCCTTTGTGCAAGAAGGTTCCATGAGTCAGGAACCAACTCACCAGCAGCTAACAATAGCAGCTACATATGGCTATAAAAACTAATTAAACTAATTAAAATTCAATAACATTAAAAATCCAGTTTCTTAGTCACACTAGTAGCATTTCAAATGCTCTTTAGCCACATGTGCCTTGTAGCTGCTCTTTTAGAGAACACAGTTATAAAACATTTTAATCATCATAGAAAGTTCTATTAGACAGTGTTGCTAAAGATGTTCAACTTCTTAGTACCATTTTTTAAGGTCTTCTCTCAGGTTTCTGTCTAAAGTTTTCAGGTCAATTTTCTCAATCTGAGGTGTCCCTGAAATCTCTCAGAAACCCTCATCTTGGGAGACAGCAGCTGTGACAGTTCCTGGCTCAGTCCACTACTTAAGTGTTCATTTGGGTGTTGCCCAATGGCATATCCTAATGCATGCTTTACATTCCTAAGGCTTAGAATTGGCTTTCCTCCAGCTGTCAGTGAGGGACTGTCAGAGACAGTCTAAAAACCTTGCAGAGAGGGAAAGCACAGGAAAGGAAGGATTAAGGGTATGTTTACCAGTAACCTAGAAGGAAATGAATATATTTCATTATTTCAGGATAGAATTATCTTTTTATTTATTAATTTTTAAAAGGAGAAGCTTAGAATGTGACAAAATAACTTAAAAAAAATCATTGTGTTCTTATAGATGCCTATTGTTGTTGTTAAGTGCTGTCTAGTTAGTTCTGAATCATAGTGACTGATATAGTCTATCCAAGGAGTGGCTAGCTGGGGGGTTGGCAGTCCAGTGCTTATCCTAAAGCACCACACTATATTTTAAATATTACGCTGTATCTTGGGGTCCTGGTGTAATGCTGAAGGATAAGTGTTGGACTACTAACCAACAGCTCGATAGGTCAAGCCCACCAGCCACTCCTTGGAAACCCCATGCAGGATCACTATGAGTTGAAACTGACTCATTTGAAATATACATGTTGCATCTTAAATTAAGAATTAGGAAGGTTCTTCTCCATTTCTTATATTTAATGTTTCTTTGCATACTTCCTACAAAAATATATACATATATTCTTTGAGTTTAAAAAAAAGTAGTTTTCTTTCCTCACACATAGAAATCTACAAGTAATCCCAAAAGAGAAATTGCTTAGAATCACCAGATTAGATTTTCTCAGTACTGTTGTTAAGTGCCATCAAGTTGGTGCTGACTCATAGCAACCCTGTTTTGGGTTTCTGAGGAGTGGCTCGTGGGGTTGAACCACCAAACTTTTAGCAAGTAGTACTTATACTACAACCACCACACCAGGACTTCAGATTGTCTCATGGAGAGACATAATTTTCTAAGAATCAAAGATAAAATTAAAATCTTAATTTCTAGAGTTCAATAGAGCTTTCATTATTAGGTCATTGAAATGTTATATGAAGATAAAAAAAATGAATATTTATGACTCATATTATGATTTCCTTTTCTTTCTACCCCAACCCAAAAAGGTACCACCTGACTGGGAGAGAGCATCATTCCAGCAAGCCAGTCAGGCCAGTCCAGACTTAAAGCCAAGTCCACAAAATGGCGCCACATTTCCTACCTCTGGAGGATATGGCCAGGGGTCACTGGTAGCCGATGAGGAATCCCAGGAGTTTGATGACTTGATATTTGCTTTAAAAACTGGTATGTATGAACCACAAACTTTATTAAAAGTAGGCGCTCTTACTGTGCTACAGCTTGTATCTTCTTCCCATGTAGTCTCAAAGAAGTATAATCAGTCACCCTTAGCATATGCTGATTCTCATGACCCATTCCTAATCCCAGCCAAATTCTAGGATATTTTGTTCTTGACATCAAATATAGCACAACCTAAAAATAATTTATACTTTGCTTTTAAGAAAAATGCATATTCGAACTAAATGTATCTCTGGCTTGGAATCCTGCTAGAATTCCCAGATAGTCTTGAGACAAGTTCAGTGTAAAATAACCTGGTTAGGATCTTACTGAGGGAATTTGCCCCTAACCTGCCTAAAAAAAACCTTCTTATAGAGTATTTTCAAAGCAGAAACTTCCCCAAACAACCTAACTGGCATTGCATAGTTCTTTAATTTTCAAAGTGAAAATCCACTATTTTGTTAGCTTTTCCTATATACTGAAACTCCCTCATTCTGTAACTCCAATAAATAGTCTTTACATAAAAGGATGTGGTCCTAAAGACCACAAGTCAAAAGCATATATATGATGCTGACCATATGTTAAGTCACATAAAAAAGCATACGTGATTAAAAGTCGCTTTAGGGGTAAATAACGAATGAGGTCCTGGTGTGGCACTGTGGGTTAATGTGCTGGACTGCAAAGTCGTTTTGAACTGCAAGGTCAGTCATTTGAGCTCACCAGTCACTCTTCAGAAACTCTATGCAAGATCAATATGGGTATGAACCAACTTGATGGCACTTAACAACAACAATAATTAATAAATATCATTCTTTCTAGTGTTTAAATAACACTTAGTTTTATAGAATATTATAATTTGTTAGAAATACTATTTTGAATATTGAAAGATAACCATAGAGTTAATTTTATTGTTTTCAAATCATATATGCAGATTTTGTACTTTAATTTTCCTCTCAAAAATTCAATAAAACATCTAATTTCTACAAACAAGAAACTAGATATGCCCATGCTTTTTTGAACTTATCAGAATATTTATTTTAAAGTGTATTATGAACATTACAGTTTAAGTGGCTGTAAAGTTATTGCTCTGTTAAAACGTTTATCTTTATCATTGTAAAGTAAACATTTTATGCTATCTCTAAAGACTTACTCCAGAAACCTTAAGAATGCCATCTTTTTTTTTTTTTT
>NW_006408854.1:1896470-1907982 GCF_000296735.1 Chrysochloris asiatica
TTTTTTTTTTTTTTTTTTTTTTTTGTACCTTTGGTTTCTTCATGGAAATAAAGGAATGACAATTCCAATGTAAAAATGCTTTTTAATAACTATCTATTTATTTTAGTCTTATTTATTTTTACTAAGGTAATTATGTTGTCCTAATTAGTTTATTGTAATTCAATTTTTGTGAATTTCTTGTATTTCAAAAGACTTCTAAAGTACTCTCTTTAGAGTGATTAAATTCTAATTATTAGCAGCTAATGACAGATTTCTAATACTACATTTTGTTTAGGTCAGTTTTATTTTGAGTAAAATGATTAATTTTAAGGTATTTATTATGATAAATATCAAATATCCGTAAGCTTCTTTTTTCTAGTTGATATTCAACATAGATTTAATATCTTCATTACTTTGATTTAGACACTGGCTTAAATTGGTATTCTCATATGAGTTTCCAGAGTTTAGTTTAAGCCTTGAGAAGAAATTAGTTGAATGAGAAAAGTTTAGGTGTATGAGAATTTACAAAATGATCTAAATATTTCTCACAAAATAAGAATTCTCTGCAAGATAAATGTGACTACTAAGTAGATGGACTTATCGTATTATTTCTATATTACTCTCATTTTTAGACTGCTCTTTCAAACATGCATTAATATTTTTAAATATTATATATGCTTATTAAAATTATTAAATTCCTGTTTAATGCATGTCATTAGAATTAACAGATGATGTTATGGATGGAATTACGGCTCCCCCCAAAAATATATATCTATATGTGTTGTAGATCCTAACCTCTATTCCTGTATTTATAATCTCATTTGGGAATAGGTTATCTTTATTATGTCAATGAGGCAAGATTAGTGTAGGGTGTATCTTCAGTCAGTCTCTTTTGAGATATAAACAGAGATTTCACAAGCAGCAGAGAGATGGGGTAAGATAGAGTCAACACCACATGACCATCTTCAAGGAAGCAGGAAATAAAAACTGAAGAGACGAGGACCTTCCTCCAAGGCCATCAGAGAAAGAAAGGCTTCCTCTGAGTTTGGAATTCTAGACTCCCAAACTGTCAGAAAATCCATTTTTATTTGTAAAAGCCACCCACTTGCAGTATTTCTGTAATGGCAGAACTCGATAACTAAGACAAATAGGTGGTGAATAAGATATCCAACGCACATAGTATTCACTTTTTGAATAGGGTTTCCTTCACAGCAAAAGTTAAGTTTTTTTTATTATCTGTGTTGTCTGAATGTCCAATGGATATCCACTGGATATATCTCCCCCACTCATAATTTGTTGCTGTTGTTGTTGTTAAGTGTTTCAGACTTCTAACAAACCTAAATAGGTTTTCCAAGGAACAGCTGATGGGTTTGCACCACCAATCTTCAGCTAGCAGTCCACTGCTTACCCTACAGTGTCACACCAGGACTCCAGTCATAATTTACTCCTCACAAATTGTAAACATGCTGACAGAACTCTACCATGCATCTCTTCAAAGATTTAGAATGGTCAGTGCAATGTCTTAACCAGTATAGCTGTCCAGTTGTTGGTTTTAAATAAAGGAATCCATTAAGTAGTTTTGAAAGCTATCATTAGAACAACCACTGCATGACAGAATCTTATAATGCTAGGCTAAAAGGAAGACTACTTAAAGACCATCTGGTCCACTGATAGCAAACCCTCAGCCAGCTGCCCGCACTCCCCTCTGCCACTCTCATGGCAAACACTACACCAAACTTCAGACTCTTTGCTGCTGAACTGGAGCCAGAATGCCTCTGAAGTTAGAACTCCAAGTAGCCACTCCTCATCAGTCAGAACTGCAACTGAGATAAAACCTCTTTGTCATCCTTGTCGAAATCTAGTTCTTGCTTTTGCATGTGTACCGTATGAATCTAAGAATGTCTGTAACTTGGCCAATTCTGCAGCTACTGAGTTTTAAAGGCAGGAATCAAAAAAATATTCTTCTTTCAAGTTCAATAAATCTCTCATTCCTATTTTTTCACTCTTTTGTCTAATTTATAAGTTAAAATAGGATACATATAATCATATGAATCCAGTCTTTTGATTCATAAAGCTATAATATTTGCATATTTACTATAAATGCATGATAAGAACTAAGAGCTGGAGATAGAATTACTAATTTATTTACATAAAAATAGGTGCTAATTTTGAATAATTAAATTAATACATCATTAGTGAATAAATGCTATGTTCCAGTACTAGTAGTATCTAACATTTGTGACTGTTTACTATATGTCTAGGGAGCACTGTGGCTCCATAGGATAAGCACTGGATTGCAAACCACAAGGTCTGTGGGTAAAGACACTCTGTGGGAGAAAGATGAAGCCTTCTTCTCTTGCAAAGATTTCAAAAACAAAGATGTAGAAAGGGTTACTATGAATAGGAACCAACTCAATGGCACTTAACAAAAACTTTATGTCTGGCATGATTCTTAGCACTGATATTAATTCATTTCATCTTGACAGTAGTCTCAGAGGTAGGAATCATTATGCCCATTTACATGAGGTCTAGGTAACTTGCCCAGTAGTACCTTAGAGTAAATCCAGGCAGTCTGCCTCTTAAGTCTGTGCTCTCAAATATTATGCATAATGGCTCTAAAGTTCTTGTTGAATACGGTAAATTCTGCTGAAATTAATAAGAACGCATACCTATATTCATTAACAGTGCTTGGCACTTGTTAAACTTGTAGTGTTGTTTTTAGGTGCCATTGAGTTGGTACCACCTCAACAACCCTATGCACAACAGAATGAAACACTGCCCGGTCCTCTGTCAACCTTATAACCATTGCTACATTTGAGCCCATTGCTGGTGCCTCTGTGCTAATCCATCCCATTTATGGTCTTCCTCTTTTCTCTGATCCTCCATTCTACCAAACATGATATACTTCTCCAGGAACTGGTCATTCCTGATAATACGTCGGAAGCATGAGAGTTCATGAAGTCTGACCATCCTGGCTTCCAAAGAATATTCTGATTGTACTTCTTCCCACAAAGATTCATTTGTTTTTCAGGCAGTACACAGTACTTTTAATATTCTCCTCCAACATCATAACTCTCTTCTATGGTCTTCTTTTTTAACTGTCAAACTTCTACTTGCATATGAGGTTATTGAAAATACCATGGCTTGGGTCAGGTGAACCTTAGTTATCAAACTTACATCTTTGCTCTTGAACATTGGTATGGCACTGTGGGATGAACACTCAACCTTAAGGTCAGTTTGAACCAAAAGATCGATGGTTCAAACTCACCAGTCACTTTTCAGAAACCCTATACTTTGAGTAAGAACTAACTTGATGGCACTTAACATAACAACATAGCATGTGCAGCAGATTTGCCAATTGCAATGTATCATTTTACATATTGTTGCTTTCATGAGTGTTGCTGGTAGATCCAAGAAAAATGAAGTCTTTGACAACTTCAATCCTTTCCCCATTGATATGGATGTTATTTATTGGTCCGGTGTTGAGGATTTTTGTTTTCTTTACATTGAAGTGCAATCCATATCTAAGTCATCTTTGATCTTCATCAGTAAATACTTTATAAGTCCTCTTCACTTTCAGCAAGCACAGTTGTATCATCTGCATATCACAGGTTGTTAATGAGTCTTCCTCCAATCCTGATGCCTTGTTCTTTTTCATATAATCCGCTTCTTGGATTATGTGCTCGACATATAGATTGAATAAGTATGGTGATAGAATATCACCCTAGTGCACACATTGGCTAATTTTAAACCATTCAGTGTTCTCTTGTTGGAACAACTACCTCTTGGTGCATGTACAGGTGTTTCATGAGCACAATTATGTATTCTGAAATACTCATTTTCTGAAATGTTGTCTATAACTTGTTATATAATTAAAAGCCTTTGCACAATCAGCAAAACACAGGTAAACATCTTTCTGGTGTTATCTTCTTCCAGCCAAGATCTATCTGATGTCGGCAAGAATATCCTTCGTTCCATGTTCTTGTCTGAATCTGGCTTGAACCTCTGGCAGCTCTCTGTCAATGTAGGGTTGTAGCCATTTTTGAATTATCTTTAGCAAAATTTTACTTGCATTTGATATTAATGATATTGTCCAATGAATTCTGCATTCTATTGTGTCACCTCTCTTTGGAATGGACACAAATATGAATCTCTTACAGTAGGTTGGCCAGGTAGCTGTCTTTCCAATTTCTTGGCATAAATAAGTGAGTGCCTCCATTGCCGTCTCACCTTATTGAAAGATTTCAATTTGTATTCCATTAGTTCCTGGCACGTTGTTCTTTGCCTATGACTTCAATGCACCTTGGGCTTCTTCCTTCAGTATCATTGACTCTTAAACATACGCTACCTCTTGAAATGGTTGAACGTGGAACATTTCTTTTTGGTACTGGGACTCTGGATATTCTTTATATCATCTTTTGATACTTCCTGCATCACTCAATATTTTGACCATTGTTGTTGTTGTTAAGTTCAGTAGAGTCAGTTCCAAACCATAGCAACCCTAGGGTTTCCAAGAAACAGCTAGTGAGTTTGAACTGCCGACCTTGCTGTTCAAACCTACAGCACCACGACAGACTCCTTCAGTATTGTTAGCCGAGGCTTCAATTTTTTTCTTTAGTTCCCTCAGCTTGAAAGTACTTCATGTGTTCTTCCCTTTTTATTCCCTACCTTCAGTTTTTTGCACATTTCATTCTAATATGAGTTTGTCTTCTGGAGCTGACCTTTGACATTTTCTATTCAGCTCTTTTACTTCTTCATTTTTTTCCCATTTGCTTTAGCATCTTCAAGCTAGAATGCAAGTTTCAGAGTCTCTTCTGACATCCATTTTGGTCTTTTCCTTTACTCTTGTTTTCTTAATGACCTTTTGCTTTATTCCTCTATGATGTTCTTGATGTTACCCCAAAAATCTTCTCTTCTTTGTTCTTTAGTGTCTAATGAATCAAATATGTTCTTCAGATGATCTCTAAATTCAAGTGGGATATGTTCAAGGTCATATTTTGGCTCTCTTGGACTTGTTTTCATTTTCTTCAACTTCAGCCTGAGCTTGTGTATGAGCAATTGATGGTATATTCCACAATCTGCCCCGGCCTTGTTTTGAATGATGATATGGAGCTTTTCCACTGTCTCTTTCCACAGATATAGTCAGTTTTACTTCTGTGTATTCCATTTGGTGAGATCCATGTGTATAGTTGTCTTTAATGTTGTTTAAAAAAAAAAAAAAAAAGGTATTTGCAACAAGTAAGTCATTAGTCTTGCAAAATTCTATCATGTGATCTCCAGCATGATTTCTATCACCATATTTTCTAACACCTGATCCTTCCTCTTTATTTCCAATCACCAGTAGTTATCAATACATCTTGATTGCATGTTTGATCAGTTTTAGACTGAAGAAGTTGGTAGAATTCTTCAGTTTCATCCTCACTAGCTTTTGTGGTTGGTGAGTAAATTTGAACAATAGTGTTATTAACTGGTCTTCCTTGTATGCATATGGATATTTCCATCACAGTGTTGTTGTTCAAGACAGATCTTGATATATTCCTTTTAAATGATGAATATGATGCCATTCCTTTTCCATTGGTCAATCCGGCATAGTAAACCATGTGACTGTCATATTAAAAATGGCAATACTGCTCAATTTTACTCACTAGTGCCTAGGATATCAATGATTATGTGTTCCATTTTGACAATTTTCATTTTGCTAGATTCATGCATCATTTAGTCCATGTTTCAATTATTAATGGATGTTTACTGCTCATTTTGAGTTTAGTACCATCAGCAAATGAACATTCAGAAGGCTTCACTCCATTTGCGTCATCATGATCAGCTCTACTTTGAAGAGTCAGCTCTTCCCCTGTAGTGTTTTGAGTGCCTTCCAATCTGAGGGGCTCATATTCTGGCACTATATCTGTTAATATTCTTGTGGTCTTCATCATGTTTCGATATTCAATGTTCTGGTGCTATCTTATAGTGTTCCACTACTGTTTCTAAGGTTTTCAAGTGACTAAATATTTTAAGTAGTCTGTTTCTCCTTCTTCTTAGTGTGTCATCATCTGGATGCTCACCTTAAGTTGCCCACTGTGGATGACCATGTTGGTATTTAAATAGTGGTAGCATAGCTTCCAGAACTACAGCAACATGCAAGCCACCACAGTAATAGAGACTGACAGATGAGTAGTGGAAACTTTTAGTTGTTGTTGTTATGTGTCAATGAGTTGCTTCCAACCCATAGTGACCCAGTACAGGGTTTCCGAGGCTGTAAATCTTTACGGGAGCAGAAAGTCTCATCTTTCTCCCACGGAGTGGCTGGTAGTTTCAAACTGCTGACCTTAAGGTTCGCAGCCTGATTCTTAACCACTACGCTACCATAACTCCTTGGAAACTTTTAGTAGATACTGCTAAATAGTAAATTAAAATGATTGAATGAGTTTGGTTGGAGGAGTATACATTAACACAACCATGAAAAAAGGAATAAAATAAGTGGTGAAAAAAAATTATTATTTATTGATGCTGCTCAAGAAAAAATATTTAATCTCTCAATTGATGCTTAAAGGATATTTAAGTTATAAATAAATAGAGAATAGAGAAAAGGACATTCCAAATGGAGGGAATAGAGTTATCTGAGTACAGAGGTTAAAGGTAAATGCAGAAGGAGAAAGGCCTGAAAGAGAGCAGAGCCTTAGCTTTGTATTACTATGGTAACAGAAATATCACAACTGTAGCTTTAAAGAACAAATGCTATTTTTCTTGCAGTTCTAGAGGATAAAAATACAAATTAGAGTCTCACCAGATACTTTCCTTATAGGTAGTCCCCAGCATTCTTTGGTTCCTTGGTGTATAGACTTTCCTCACATGTTCTCTCCTTTTCCCTGTGTGTGTATGTGTGTCTGTGTCTAACATAACTCAGAACTTATTTGATTTAGATAGTCACCCTGCTTGGAGGAGTCTTGATGAGGCATGTTAGGATAAGCACTGCTTAACTAACAGCATGGTTGGTGGTTAACCACTCTTGGAAACCCTATACAGGGTTGCTATGGTCAAAACAGATTTTACAGCACTTAACAACAGCATCCATAGTTGGATCTGATTGAATTAGCATAATAAAGAAAACCTTATTTCCGGATAGGATTACATCTACAAGTATAGGAATTAGAATTCCAACACATATTTTGGGAGTACGCAATTCAATCCATAGGAGGTAATTTACCGACATTGTTAACAATTTAAAATAGTTCCCTGGGAGCACCATGTTTCCATATGATAAGCAGAGGACTGTGAACCACAAGTCATCCACTCAAGTCTACCATTACCCTTTGCAGGGAAAGGATGAGTCTTTCTACTCCTGTGACAGTTTAAAGCTCCCGAAACCCTTTACATGGTCCCTATGAGTTGATAACACTTAACAACAACAACAAATAGTTCCTGGGGAGCCCTGGTAGTATAGTGGATTGTAAGTTGGACTGCTAATGACCAAGTTAGCAGTTCAAATCTACCAGCCATCTCTAGGAGAAAGATAGGGCTTTCTACTCCTGCAAAGATTTACAGGGTTGTAGCACTGTAGGATCAGAACTGGACTGCAAACCACAAGGTCAGAAATTCACATTTACCAGCTGCTCTTCAGAAACCCTAAACAGGGTTGCCATGAGTCAGAACCGAATCAACGGCACTTAACAGTTAGCTACAAAAAAATGAGTCGGAACCAACTCTATGGCACACCAAAAACTATTGTTCTCCAGTTGAATTTCCTCTTTGACGTATTTATAGTTGTTGCTCAATGAGAATATCCCTTGAGCAAGTATATTTTTAAAGTTGCAGAGATTCACAACTCATATTCACATTTTAGCAGCTCTGAAAATTCAGAGTAGAGAAACAAACTCACTGTATTAAATTGGGTATATCTTAAACTCATTTGGATTCATTTGGGTGGAGAAGAAACTTATTGATATTATACATAATATTAAAATGCTGTTCAGATGCCATGCTAAGGAGTTGAATTATTTATTTATTTATTTAAATATAGAACATAGCAAGCCATGGAGGTTTTGAAGAAAGAAATGATATGTTCCCACTGGTTTCTTAAGCAAAATAACACATATGAAAGTATGAAGAATAAATCTAGAGGCAAGATCAGAAGGTTATTACAGTGTTCCAAAGGAATGAGGGTAAGCCCTCAAATCAGTGGAAATGAAAAGCTGGACACAAAAAGAATGTTGGGGAAGAGCTAAGGGCAGTTGGCAAAAGATCTGCTTCTCACTTAGATGACTAAAAGAATAATATATAGCATTATTTGTATGACAGAAACTGATGAATTCAGATTTGGAAATTTGATCATGAGGTCTACTGGAATATTCTTGTGAAAATGTCTACCAGACTCTTACATATTCAGGTTTGGATCATGGATAAGATATCAGGAATGGTAGTAATGATTTTAAAGTAACGTCAGCAGTTCGAAACTACCAGCCGCTCCGCGGGAAAAAGATGAGGCTTTCTGCTCCCGTAAAGATTTACAGCCTCAGAAACACTGTACAGGGTCACTATGAGTCAGATCTGACTCAACGGCACTTAACAACAACAACATGTATCTGAAGGACAGTGATAGATAAGTTTTGTCTGGGAGAGGAGAAGGAGAGAGGAGAAAAGAAAAGAGAGAAAAAATGGAAGATTAGGAAATGGAAAGAAAATAAGAACAGAATCCTAGATAATACCTGTATTTCAGGAGTGGATAGAAGAGGATCCTACAAAGCAAATTGCAATGTCATCAGAAAGAGAACTAAATGGAGAAGGGAGTCTCAGGAAGAAGAAAATGATTAGTTGCATAAGACTCAGAGTTTCAACTGAAAAGAGGCTTTCAGATTACAGACATACCTCATTTTATTGTGCTTTGCTTTCCTGCCGTTTTCAGATGTTTTTGTTGTTGTTGTTTGGTTTAGTTTTTTTACCAATTGAAGGTTTGTGGCAACCCTGTGCTGAGCAAGTCTATCAGCACCATTTTTTAAATAGCACATGCTCACTGTATGTCTCTGTGTTATAGTTTGGTAATTCATGTAATATTTTAAATGTTTTATAATGCTATGAACATTTAATAGACTATGGTGGTGGAGGTAGTGGTTGTGTGCCATGGAGTCAGTTCTGACTCTTAGTGACCCTGTATGGGTTTCTGAGACTGTACATCTTTATGGGAGCAGAAAGCCTTATCTTTCTTCTATGTAATGGCAGGCAATTTCAAACTGTATAATGTAAAAATAGCTTTTATATGCACTGGGAGACTAAAAAAGTGTGTGACTGGCTTTATTGCTATATTTGCTTTATTGCAGTGGTCTGGAACCAAACCCACAAAATGTTGAAGGTATGCTGGTACACACAATTTTCACAGCAGACTGTGTCCACAACACTCTAATGTCAGTTGTTGGTATAGACTGTGATACTGAAGCATAGTATGAATTCTTACAACATAATTAAATTAGATCTGGGTCCCAAATATATAACAAATATTAAATGCACTCTATTCGGGAATGTGTGGAATGACTTGCTTACTTATCAATTTAGTCTAGCATTCTTTAGAGTTCAGTAAGTTCATTAGGAAAAAAAAACTTGGAGGGACTAAAATAACAGTCTCTCACATTGGTTTTCTGTATTTTTAGAAAAGGTACTATAATAATCAAGCACCAGTTCCTGAGATACTTACATAGTAAAATATGGTCAAATCAAAGACACAGTTCACATGCCATTGCATCTAGACTAGAATTTACACTTGACCCACAGGTCAGATCCAGTCCAATAATATGTTTTGTTTGATCCACATAGCATTGTAACAATTTGTTTAGGTCAACATTTAAATATTTAGACATAACCCATAAAAATCCAAATTTGTTGAAAAATTAAGCAACAGAATGAAATCTAGTACAACACTGTTTGGTTTAAGTTGGGTAATGGCTTCCTTCTCTAGATAGGACATAGCTTTTTGGTTTGTCCCGTGCTCAACAAAAACGTTTCACCTGATACACACTAGCCACTCTGTGACATGTGGGTTTGTATTTCATCTGTCTCAAAGATCACTATTTTTTTTTTTTTTTTCTGAAAATGCCAGCAGGCTCCAAACTCCTGTTTAACAGATAAAGTTGAATTCTAAAGTGAGTGACACAAGTTTTTTGAGACTAGTGTGTTAAGCACTAATTTGCATATTAAAAATAATAAATTCAAGTATATTAAAATAATATGACATATAATAAAATGCTTTGGTCTCAAGACAAGTGTTAGGCTTCTTTTTCTATCTAAAGTTGAAATCTTGAAAAAAAGAAAGAAAACACCGTTTAACTTTTCCAAAATAAAGTATTTGAAGAAAATCTTCTTTTAACTAAAAAGAGTACATAATGTCCTCAATAATTATTTATCATTGAAATGCATTAACATTTCCATAAACATTCAGTTTTAGGCAAGTAGTGTCCTGGTTATTTATTATTAGTTTTATTGTTGCTGTTATTAATAGATTGTTACTAATATAACATCGAACCCTGGTATGACACCATAGAAACAGCATTCGACTGCTAACCACAAGGTCAGCAGTTCCAACCTACTAGCTACTCTCAGAATCCTACACAGGTCTCGCTATATGAGTCAGAACCCATACAAATCCTATATGAGTCAGAACCAAGTTGAGGGCATGTAACAATTGCAATGTAATATCAGTGTCTCCAACCAGATCAGTCTCACTGAGACAGCCTCCATTTTAGGGTAGAGAAGATACTAATCTAACTAGAATCATGACTCAGACTACATACACCAAGCTTAAGGGTTGGGTGACGGGGAATATACTTTACTTACATTCCTAACAAGAACTGTTTTGAGTACTAACATTTTTGTATTGATCCAAAGCAGATAGGATACTACAAAATGTCAAGATTGAAGCATATTGGGCTTGGAGACAGACTATTTCATCACAGAAGTCTTCTCCAAGGATGACTAACATGATTTCCATCTCCAGTATCTTTTCCTTGTTTTTACCTCAGGCCAATGACAAAGATGTCATGATAAACATTACCCTATTGGAAATCTATACATGATTTTCTTGTCAATTCACTAGAAAATGAATGACTGTCCTTTGAACTCACAAAAACATATTCAGAATAAAGGTCCAAAGGACTCTAACTTCTCATTAATAAGTTTCTCTTTCACAGTCAACACCTAAAGCCACAATGACTTGTTTAACCTAAAGAACCTCTGCAACCAGTGTACTAAAATAAAGTTAGATCAGACTCCAAGGGAGAAAGTGAAATTTTGAAAGATTAAAAAAATATTTTTCTTAAAGAAAAAAATTTAAGGACTTTTACTACCTTAGTTACCCATTGTTGTTAGATGCTGTTGAGACAGTTCCAATACACAGAAAAACAAAAAAACTGCCCAGTTATATGACACCCTCACAACTATTGCTATGTTTGATCCCATTGTTGCAGCCACTGTGTCCATCTCGTTGAGGGTCTTTGTCTTTTTGCTGACCCTCTACTTTACCAAGCAGGATATCCTTCTCCAGGGACTGGTC
>NW_006408854.1:1908842-1937298 GCF_000296735.1 Chrysochloris asiatica
ATTTGCTCAGCATACAGGTTGAATAAGTATGGTAAAAGAACACAACCTTGTGGCACACCTTTCCCAATTTTAAAACATTCAGTGTTCCCATGCTCTGTTCGAACAACTGCTTCTTGGTCTCGGTACAGATTCCTCAGAAGGAACATTGAGAAGTATGAGTATTCCAGAACACTTAATTGTACTTCTGAGGTCCTTCCTGATACTGTGTACAAAATACTTGAAGATGAAGTCTTACCATCCTAGCTTCTAACAAGCATTCTGCTGGGCTTCTTCCAAGACAATTTGTTCATTCTACTGGCAGTCCTTAATATAGTCAATATTCTTTGCCAATACCATAATTTAAAAGCATTGATTCTTCTTCAGTCTTCCTTATTCATTGTCCAGTTTTTGAATGCCTAAGAGGCAATTGAAAATATCCTGGCTTGGGTCAGGCACACATAGTCCTCAAAGTGACATCTTTGCTTTTTAACACTTTAAGAGATGTCTTTTGCAGTTCATTTGCCCAAGGCAATTTGTCATTTCATTTCTTGACTGCTACTTCCATAAGCGTTGATTGACTGCAAGTAAAATTAAATCCTTGACAATGTCTGTCTTACCAATGATTTTGCCTATTGGTCTGCATGAACATGGTGTGGTACTGTAGGATAAAGTAATGGACCTCAAGATTGGTTTAATCTGCAAGGTCAGTGGTTCAAACTCACCAGCCAATCCTCAGAAACCCTAAACAGGGTTGCTAGGAGTCAGAACTGACTCAACAGCACTGTAGTTATTGTGGTTGTTAAGTGCCACTGAGTCAGTACTGATTCATAGGGTTTCCAAAACTATAAGTCTTTGTGGGAGCAGAAAGTCTCATCTTTCTCCCATGTAGTGGCTGGTGGGCACGGACTGCCTACCTTGTGGTTCGCAGTCCAGTGCTTATACTACGGAGCCACTGCACTCCATTATTGGTCTCGTTGTGATGACTTTTGTTCTCTTTTTGTTGTGAGGTAATCCATACTGAAGGCTGTAATCTTTAATCTTCCTCAGTTAAGTGTTTCAAGCCTTCTTCAATTTCAGCAAGCAAAGTTTTATCATCTGCATATTGCAGGTTGTTAATGAGTCTTCCTTCAATCCTGATGCAATATTCTTCATATAGTCCCACATCTTGAAATTTTTGCTCAGTTTACAGATTGAAGTACTATGGTGAAAGGGTACAAGCCTGACTCACACCTTTCCTGATTTAAAACCCCACAGTATTCCCTTGTTCTATTCATATGACTGCTTCTTTTTCTATGTACAGTTTTCAGATGGTCAGAATTAAGTGTCCTGGAATTTCCATACTTCACAGTATTATCTATAATTTTTTATGATCTACACAGTCTAACAAAAACAACAACAGCACAGTCTAATACCTTTGTATAGTCAATAGAACACAGGTAAACATCCTTTAAGACACTCTCTTTCAGTCAAGATCCATTGGACATCAACAGTGATATCCCTAGTTCCATGTCCTCTTTGGATTCCAGCTTGAATTTCTGGCAGTTCTCTGTCAATGTACTGCTGCAACTATTATTTAATTGTCTTTAGGAAAATTTTACTTGAATGTTTATTAGTGATATGTTTAATAAATTTTATGTTCTGTTGAATAATATTTGTTTGAAATAGTAAAAAATATGCATCTCTTCCATTAAGTTGATCAGGTACCTATCTCCAAACTTTCTTGGCATAGGTGAATGAACACTTCCAGTGTTGAATTCATTTGTTGAGACATCTCAATTGTTATTCTGTCAATTCTTGGACCCTTGGTTTTCACCAGTGCCTTCAATGCAGTCCTGACTTCTTTCTTCAGTACCATCCATTCTTGATTACATGGTACCTCCTGAAAGTACTGAACATCCAACAATTATTTTTGGTACAGTGACTTTGTGTATTCTTTCCATCTTCTTTTGATGGTTCCTGGGTTATTCAAGATTTTCCCACCCAACCCACTGCCATTGAATCTATTCTGACTTGTAGTAACTATGTACAACTGAGCAGATCTGCTTCTTAGGGTTTCTGAAACTATAAATCTATACAGGAGCAGAGAGCCTCATCTTTCTCCCATGAGTCCACTAGTGGGTTTGAACTGCTGACCTTGTGGTTAGCAGCCCAACAATGAACCCACTGTGCTTCCAAGACTCTTCAATATTGCAACTTGAGGGTTGGCATTTCTCTTCAGTTCTATCTGCTTAGAAGTACTGAGTGTGTTCTGCACTTTTGGTTTTATAAGTCCCATTCTTGTACATTACATTATAATACTTGGTCTTCTCAAGTATTATATGTTCAGCTCTTTTACTTACCTAGTATTGCTGTAACAAAAATACTACAAATAGGTGATTTTAAAGAGCACAGGGATATTGCCTCACAGCTTTTGAAGCTATAAGTTCAAATCACAGTATTAGCTCTAAGGGAGGATCTCTTCTTATTGATAGTCTCAGGAGTTCTTGGCATTCCTTGGCTTATAGACAGTTCCTGACATGGTCTCTTCCCTCTATGTCTGTATGTGTGTATCTATTCTGCTTTTTTTAGTAAGATATATAAAAAAAGAAGAGATGAGGTATAGAACTCACTCTACTCCAGTATGACCTTATTAAAAACCTAAATCAAAGCAGAGTCATATTTATATGCTTAGCAGTTAGGACATCAACATAACTCTTGGGTGGACACAATGAAATCCATGCCAATGACTTACATATCAGAGTCACAGTTTTAAAGACCATATAACATGGAAATTAGAGTCCTAGTAGCAGTGTGCTAAAGTACTCACCTGCTAACAAAAGGTCAATGATTCAAATCCACCAGCCACTCTGTGGAAGTAAGATGTAGTAATCTGCTTCTGTAAAGATCACAGCTTTGGAAATCCTATGAATCAGTTATAGTCTGTCTACTAGGGTTACCATGTGTCAAAATCTATTTGTTGGCAACAGAATATAATAATGCTGATCTCTGGGTCAGAGTGCCCTGAGTTGGAATCAGTTCTACAGTCATTTGGCTGTGTGATTTTTATCAAGGGACTTAGTGTACTAGTTTCCACATTTATCAAACAAGGATTATTAGAATTAGATTGAGATTGTCCATATAAAGCATCTAGTGCTATGGCTAACAAAAGTTTAAGTTCAGTACATAGTTTGAATTATCTATTGGGTTTACTTTATTGTTATACTTAAAAGAAACTTCAAATGTTCTAATATATTCTGTAACTCTGGGATATTCACTAGATCATAAATAGCCAAGTAAGTGAGATTGGGGGAGCCTTGAATATAAGCCTGGTGGTGGTGGTATCTGTGTGCCACAGAGTCAGTTCCAACTTATAGCAACCCTGCAGAGAGTTTCCGAGGATGTAAATCTCTACAGGAGGAGACAGCTTCATCTTTCTCCCATGAAGCAACTGGTAGATTCATACTACTGGCCTTGCAGTTAATAGCTTGGCTTGTAAACCACCACACTATCTGGCCTCCTTGAATATATGCCTTGTGGTGGTGGTGGTGGTGATGGTGGTTGTGATATGCCATGGAGTTGGCTCCAACTTATTGCAACCCTACACAGAGTTCTGAGGCTGTAAATCTTTACAGGAGCAGAACGCCTCATCGTTCTCCACGAAATGGCTGGCTGTTTTGAACTGCTGACCTTGAGGTTAGTAGCCTGACTTGTAACCAGCACTCTACCAGAGGTCCATGAATAAATGCCAAGGACTGTGAAATTTATTCACTAGGCAAAACTGAACACTTGAATTCTTAAAGATAAGGAAGTGATATGATAAGAACTGCTACCTACATATCAAGGAGCTATGGTAGCATAGTGGTTATGAATCAAGCTGCTCATCTCACAGTTAGCAGTTCAAAACTACCAGCTGTTCCGTGGGAGAAAGATGAGGCTTTCTGCTCCTGTAAAGATTTACAGCCTCGGAAACCATGTACAGGATCGCTATGAGTCGGAACAGACTCCACAGCACATAACAACAACAACAACAACAACCTACATATCAGATCAGAAGGCTGAGTCTTCCTTCTGTAACTTGCCTGCTAGGAGTTGTGTGCAACTCACTGAATACATCCAATTCTCAGTTAGTCCTTGCATCTGTAAAATGGGACTGAAAATCACCAGTTACTAACAGAAGTATGTTACAATGCTGAGACAAGTTGAGGCTCAAGATGAAATTAAATTATTATTTATAATTCCAGCGAGATTGCCTATTCTGTTTATCAAAGAGGACAGTTATTTTATCACAGTTGCTATATTTTTCTTGAATTCTGTCTGAAATTTAATCACAGATTATACCTTTCAGAATATCTGGATACCTATTGAAAAGGGTTAATGTGCTGGACTACAAAATTGGTTTAAACTGCAAGGTCAGCAGTTCAAGCTCACTAGCCAATGTGCGACATTCAAACTCATCGGCCACTCCTCAGAAACACTATATAGGATTGCTAGATGGCACTTAACAACAACAACAATGAACTACAGAGATGGAAGACCTGGGTTTTCTTTCCAGATCTGTCATGTTATACTTTTTATAGCATGTGCCCTTTCTCAGTCCCAAGGAAGGATTAGTGTCTGAATATTATGAGTTGATTTAAACTCGGAAGAAATTAGGAAAGAGAATGAGTTGTGTTACATAGATATATGACTCAATAGGTGGTTGTAAACACTGACACTTGCTGACACTTCACAGAACCCTAAACTGATAAACAAACAGGCTAACCCCATTGATTGTATAACTGCATCCCACATTAAACCTCCTAGCCCAGTTTGCTCTGGGCTTTGGCAATTCTCTCAGCATGTTTTCCGTTTGGGACTTGTTTTTCTAGTGTGCTTTGTCCCAGTGGTTGTCAAACTGTCTTTATTATGGTAGTATAGTTGGTTATGCATTGGGCTACTAATCATAATATCAGCAGTTCAAATCTACTAGCCGTTCCATGGGAGAATGATGAGGCTTTCTGCTCCTAAAAAGATTTATAACCTCGGAAGCTCTAAGCAGGGTCACTCTGAGTTGGAACCAACTCAATGGAATATAGTAGCATTGGGATTTAGAGCAGGCCCACATGGAACTCTGGGAGTTCGTTCTACTTAGATCATTCAGCCCCACTCTTCCCTGATGCTAATCATGGAGCACTCTCTCTTTTTCCCTTGGTGACCCCAAATCAAACAAATCAGACCAGTAAAATCTTTTGGCTACTCCTTACCCAGCTCAAGCTGCTCAAGAGCTCTGTTGCCTTCTCCTTACCAAGTGGCCATTATGTTACCTCACCACTCCTGGTGTGGCACTGTAGAATCAACACTGGGCTGTGAACCACAGGATCAACAGTTCAAACCTACCAGCTGCTACTCAGAAACCCTGTAGAGGGTCTCTATGTGTCAATAACAACAAGGTTCCTCCAAGTTACAGAACATCCCTACTTCCATGTTTACTCTAAAAGAGCAGCAATGGCCTTTTTGTGTTTGTTTTTAGGATTGTTCTTGGGGGCAGAAATCTGAATTGACAGTATTGACTCTAGGGGAGAGTCTCTGTCTGCTCTGGGGGGAAATTCTTGCTTCTTTCAACTTCTTTTCCTAGGTTCCTTGGCAATCTCCATGTGCTATCATCAGTCTTTCCCATTCACCCTTCCTTGTTTTTGTCTCTAATCTGGTATTTTTATATCTTAAAAGTAATTGATTTATGACATACCCTATACTGCAATGGCCTCATTAACATAATAAAGACAACTGCATACCAAATTAAATTATATCCCCAAGTGTTAGAGTTAGGCTTTATAACCCTGCTTTTGGTGTGTGTTTTTTTCAGAACTTTTTTTTTTTTTTTTTAAAGTGCTGTTGAGTTGGTTCCAACTTATAGTGACCCTGTTTAGGGTTTTCAAGTAGCAGCTGGTGGATTTGAACTGCCAACCTTGTGGTTCACAGTCCAGTGTTGATCCTACAGCATCACACCATAAAGTCCAGAAATTAATTAAGAAGAAATAAATGAGAACTCAAAATGGCTGAAGGAGAATACACAAGAAGGAACAAACCTAAAAAGAGAAGAATCCAGTCTAATGTTAAGATTGAGACTTCAATGGAAAAAGAGAAAGTGGTTGTAGCCCACTGAGTTGTAGAGAAATTTGCTGAATTGCATATGCGGGAGCTGGTCCAAAGTCAGTGGGCCAAGGCTGGCAGTCAGAGAGCTCCTTGCTGAGGCACCAGTGAATTCATCCTCTTACAGGAGGCAGATACTGTTGAATTCATTGGGAAGCCATCACCATGAAGCTGCCATCAGGAATCCATCATACTGCTAGGTGGGGTACATCATGCAACACATCTTCAGAAAACCAACTAGAGTGCCTATGTTGTTGTTGTTGTTGTTGTCAGGTGCCATCGAGTCAGAACCGACTCATAGCAACCCCATGCACAGCAGAACGAAACAATGTTCGATCATGGGCCAACCTCACTACCACTGCCACACCCGAGTCCATCAATGATGCCACCTGGCTGATCCATCTTGTTGGGGGTCTTCCTCTTTTTCTCTGACCCTCCACCCTACCCAGCATGACATCCTTCTCCAACGACTGTTTCCTCCGTACAATATGTCCAAAGTAGGAGAGACGGAGCTTAGCCATCCTGGCCTCCAAGGAGCACTCTGGCTGCACTTCTTCCAAAACAGATCTATTGGTTCTTTTGGCAGTCCATGGCACCCTCAGTATTCTCCTCCAACACCACAACTCAAAGGCATCAATTCTTATACGATCCTCCTTATTCACTGTCCAGCTTTCGCATCCATATGAGGCTATTGAAAACACAATGGCCTGGGTCAGGCGCACCCTAGTCCTCAAGCTGACATCTCTGCTCTTCAATACTTTAAAAAGTTCCTGTGCAGCAGATTTGCCCAGTGCAATACGTCTTCTGATCTCTTGACTGCTACTTCCGCGAGTGTTGATAGTTGATCCAAGAAGAATGAAGTCCTTGACAACTTCAATCTTTTCTCCATTGATAAGAAAACTTGCTAAATAAATCGAGGTGGAACTCACTCAGAATAAGTTTCACTGGCCATTCTGAATACCAGTTCACTGTAGAGAAACAGGAAACAAACAAACAACAAAATACCTAGCATGTATATTATTAATTTACTTATCTGTTTTTACAATTATTATTAATTGGGTGAAAGTTTACAAAGCCTACCATTACTGTTACATTTAACAATTCATGCATGTTTGTTTATTCTCACTGATGACAACTCCTCCATGTAACAGCAGTTATCCCACTTCCTCCGTGTGTTTTCTGTTTCTTTTCCTCTTCCTTTCCTAACCCTTCTGAATTTCATTCTTTGGTAAATGTTGCCCATTGGATCGCAAATGATTGATTATACTAAGGTGTACATATCTCACCAGTGTCTTATAGACTTGTCTACTATTTGACTGAAAATTAAGCCACAGGGATAAGTTCAGTTCCAGACCTGAAGGATAACTAAGGGATTCCACCAGTCTCTATTCAAACACTAATCCTGGTTGTTTTAATAATTTTCAGTTTTGCTCCATATTTTCTCCCATTCTAACCAGGACCTTCTAATGTGCTCTCTTTCAGAGCAGTTGGTAGTGGTGGCTAGGCACCATCTAGTTCTTTGGGACTTGATTGTTTTTGTAGACTATTGCATGAATAATATATTTTAGAAAGATCACCACAGGACTGGTCCCTATGAGGTGGAGCTTACAGATATCCCACCTCATGTTAGAACACTCCAGAATCCTTGGTATCATTCACCACTCCTCCCCTCCCTCATGTCCCAGGGTTCCAAAACATGCTGCAGTGATTCTTGTAAAGTTTGTCTGGTTGTTACAAATTCCTTTAATATCTGTTAATCTGGAAACTCCCTAATTTTCCCATCATATGTAAGGGAAGTTTTTGCTGGGTATGATTCTTGGTGGGCAATTTTTTTCTTTCAATGTTTTATATATATTGTCCCATTACCTTCTTGCCTATATATTTCTAACTGAGAAATAAGAGCTTAGTCTTAGTGATTATCCTTTGCAGGTAACTTTTCCTTTTTTTCTGAATTGATTTTAGGTTCTTTCTTTGTCTTTGATTTTGGAAAGTTTGATTATGGTACGTCTTGGTGATTTCCATTTGAAGTCTATCCTGTTTGGGATTTATTCAGTTTCTTGAAAGCATATCTTTTCATCTTTCAAGTTTTGGATGAAGTTTTCTTCTAACAGTTCAACAATTTTCTCTGTGATTTTGTTCTAGAATTCAGTCAGACATAAGTTATTTCTCTTGCTGGTGTCCCACTTAGTTCTTATGCTTTCTTTGGATTTAATTTTTGTTCTTCTTTTCTGATTGTTCATCTAGCAGATTAGTTCAAGAGATTTGTCTTCAGTCTCACTAGTTTGACCTTCCATTAATTCAGTTCTACTCCTTTGCCCTTTCAGTGTATTACTTATTTCTGCAATCTTAGTATTAATCTCCTTTACTTCTATTTCCTGTGTTTATATGGTTTCTATTCATTTATTTATTTTGACAGTTTGCTCTTTTTGTGTTTTCATAAATTCTTCTAAATTTTTTTCTCTGTTTTCCTTGATTTTGTCTGAAGCTTTCTCAATCTTTCTTTCAGTCCATTCAGAGTACCTAAATAGCACTCCTCTTTAGAACTCCTTTTCAGGTAGTTCCAAAGCAATTTCTTTATCAGAAATATATAATGGCTCTGTATTTTGGTCACCTGTTTGAGCCACTCTGTCTTTTCCTTCATGTGAACTGAAATTGTCTGTTTTCTCTGAGACATTTTGGTGATTTTTTTTTGTATTTAATTGATGTTTGTATTTTGGTGTGTTCTTAGATCCTTACCTCCTTCTCTTGGAGGGTGTGACTGATTGGATGTGCAATTTTTTGTTCACTGTTCAGGTAGCACAGTTTAGGTTAGGTGTTGATGATCAGGTGGTTGTGACCCTCATCCAATAAGTGGGGCCACAGGAGATATGGGTGTGGATGGACTGTGTGGGTGCAGTTGCTGTGTCCCATCAGGTGGGACAAAAAGCAAGAGACAAAAACAAAGCCAAACAACAGTACAAACAAAAATGGAAAGAAGCAAATAACAGCAAGAAAAAAATAAATAACTAAAAAAGAAAGGAAAATTAAAATAAAGGAAGAAAAATAGAAAAAAAAAATTTAATACCCAAAAGTTCATGTTATTGTCAAGTGCTGCCCAGTCAGTTCTGACTCATGGCAACACTATATAGAGTTTCCGAGGAGCCGCTAGTGGGTGTGAACTGTCAACCTTGTGGTTCACAGTCCAGTGATGATCCTATAATGCCACACTATGAAAAAGAAGAAGAAGAAGAAAAAGAAAACTAAGAGAAAATATTAAAAAGAGAAACAAGAGATGGGAAAAAGGAGAAACAAAAGGATAGAAAAGCAGTGGAAGAAAGAATAATAAACAAGAGAAGGGGAAGAAAATAAAAGAAAAAACCCCAGCCAAGCAAAGAAAGAATAAAATTGGAATAGGAGCAGAATTCAGAGAGGAGAAAATTATGGGGTTATAGCATCCAGTATGGGTTGGCACTCTCTGATAGCCAGAGCTCACGGGGTTAGGCATGGGGGAGATAGATGTCCAGTCCTAGATGGAGTTCCTATTAGCCTGGATGTTGTTTAAAGTCGGAGCACCTGGTCTGGAAGTAGTTCATGGTAGTTCACAAGGCGACTGAGGTAAAGGTGCTTGTTCCCAGAAGGAACTCTTTCAGGCCCAGGAGGTAGCTAGAGGCAGGGCGTCTGGTTTCTAGCTTTCCAAGTGCAGGACCCAGCATTGCACATTCTGCAGGTCTGATGAGGTAAAGGCTTGGAGGCAGAGCCTGGGCTGTGCAAAGTGATAGATATCACCAGTAGCTAGGTGGATGATGGTGGGGGCTAACCATGCTTCTGGTAACCTGGGGGTTGTGGGGAACAAGGGACAATCCCAGATTTCTCATTGCCAGTAATGGTGTGTTGTCAGGCTGCTATCTAGATAGAATAAATGCTTCTTGAAAAAGTTCAAGATGTCAGCACTATATTAGACCAGCTTACTGTTCACCCGTCCTCTCTTGCTGCTTTCATTCAGCTTCTTTTCCTAGTTGGCATTCAATCCACTTCTCTCTCCTTTCCTCTAAAACTTAGACTTCCAGGATTATCATTCATAGCTGTTTCATTTGGTCTCTCATGTATTTGTTGTGGAGTGTCTGTGGAGTGTGTCTGCCTAGTTTGTCATCTTTTCAGAAGTCCCCTTTTGTTATTTTAAGGTGTGGTGGCAACTCAAATGTTATCTTCAGTACCAGGCCGAGTGTTGTACAGTTTTATCAACAGAAACCAAGAATATGAAGATTTTGTTAAATGTATCAATTTAACATAATCTTGGTAACTTGATGAATTTTTTATAAACATTGTCTTTTTTATATTTCAAATTTTTTTTGTGAATTGAGTGGAAGTTTACAGAGTAGATCATCAGTTTTACATTCAACAAATAATGTACTTTGCTTCATTACATTGTTGTAATCTCCTACATGCACCAACAGGTAACAATATTTACATGTATTCACTTTAACTATTGCATTCCTCCCTGTGTCTCCCACTACCTAAAACTTTTCTTTGTCAATCTCCCTCTGGCTGAATATTGCCTGCCCTGTCACCTGTTTTAGCATGTGTCTACTCTCTTGCTCATGAATATTTTTCCCTCCCACACCCCTCCCATCATGCTGTTGTTGTTGTTATTGTTAAGGACCAATGTTGTAAAATGTTTTTTAAGAAAAATATTTTCTTGATAAAAGAAACAATCTAAACATTGTCTTTTGCAGTCTTCTACTTCTTAATTTGAGTACATGGATGTTAACCAACCATTTTACTTTCTGATGTACATATATATTAAATATTGGATTATCATATATTTTGGAGTTCCCTTGATACAAAATTGGCCAAGCACTCAGCTGCTAACTAAAAAGTTGGCAGTTTGAGTCCACTAAAAGGTACTTTGGAAGAATGGTTTGCTTCTGAAAAAGCAGTCATTGAAAACCATTTGGAGCACAATTTTATTCTGACATACATGGGGTTAAATGAGTTGAAATTGACTTGGCAGGAACTGGTTTTGCAACAGCTGGTTTTGCTTTACTGTATATTTTATCACCCAAAGCAGATCAATTTGAGAGTAAAAGGGATATGATTAATACTTTTGTCAGGAATAATCTGGCTTTTCTTTGCATATATCAAGTATTTCATTTTGAAGAAATGGTGTAAGAATTTTTTGAGGAAAGGTGTGAAGATGAACCTTGATGGATCACCAGGAAGACAGTCAAGAATTAATATGGAACCACTCAGCATAAATTGAGAAAACTTGCTCAATTTGAGAAAAAAAGTTCACAATGGGGAAAAATTGGAAATGTATTTATTTGGTAGAGTGGAGAAAAGATTATGGAATATCTTAAAAGCCAAAGCAGATGCTTCCAAACTTGGCAAATTAGCAGAGGAAATTGATGTTTATGCTTCAGTAAGAGACGGCAGTGGGATACAGAATAGATTAGGGGAATCGAACAGATGATAAAGATGGAAGTGGTATTTTGAAGAAGGTATTAAGTGCAATTTGTTAATATACTTAATAAACATTTCTTGAACATTTCCAGCATGCTGGGCACTATCCTATGAATAGGAGATACATATATATGGAAGACATAATCCTATACAGGAACCAGAACATTTAAAAGATTATCAACATGCCTTTTTGGGGAACACATGTGATGCTTTCTAGGCAAAATGGAGGCAGCCAGAATACATAGGCAGGGCAAGAGAAGGGCATCCCAGACAGAAGTGCTAGCATAGGAACATGATATAAAAAGGGAGATAAACAACTCTCTATCCTACGTGTGGAAATACTAGTGAGACTTTAGGCTATAGTGCACATAAAAGTCAGACAGATCCTGTAAGCATTGAAACCAGGGTGAATAAAAGTCTTCCAGTATTAGGAAGAGATGCAAGAAAAAGCAGAAATGCTCCGGAAAGAACCAGAGGATCAGAGACCAAGATGGGCAAAGGCAGTGTCATAGAAGCAGAGGAAGGAAGTGTGATTTCAACAGCAGCCTTTAATAGAGAGTAGGAAGGATAGGGACTCAGAAGAGGCCACTGGATTTGGCTTAGAAGGAGGTCATTTGTGGGTTCCTGTTCCCAGCACCAAACAGGTTAAGAGCAAACAAATTCACCATCTTCCTATAGCTGCTAACTCTGAAGAATTGCCTTTCCTACTGCTCATAAAATAAGGGTCAGCTGGTTTTTCACTTTATTCTTTGTTTGTTGAGTCTAATGCCCAGAGCAGAGGAGCAGATCTAGAGCAGAGGAGTAAGGAGCTATATTCTCTGGCCACACAACAAGTAATTCAAGCAAGCACAACACAACCTGTGGCCATATCCCCATAGTGTGTTTGTGAGAGAGAGAAAGACAGGCAGAGAGAGAGACAGAGAGAATAAGTGAACAGCATACAAGTTTGTGTACCACATATTAGAGAAGGAAAGAATTAGGTGTTACTCTAGCATAGCATTACAATTTCAGGTATTCTTTCTGAGTTGTGAAAAAAGTAGTAATTTGGAGGCGTTTATTCAAAAAATTCTCTGTGCTGTGTGTAGGATTCCTACAGCAGCTCTGTGAGATTCCTGAGTGGATCTGCTTTGCCAATGTGTTACATAATTGTTTTTTATCTTATGATCAGCTATGAGTCATTCAGCTCCAACGTCTCCAGAGCACTGATATGACACCTCCATGTCTCATGTGAATGTATGGCTTTAAAGGACATTGCACAAGTCTCAACTAATGGAGTTGCTAGATTTCATGCATGTGGGGTTGTGGGTTGTATGTTTTTAAACTGTACATCATGCCTTTCTACTGAAAATTCCAATAGTATGCCTGTTTTTAATTGTGATAAGCTCACCAATTGAGAAGTGCTCTTCTTGGGAATAGGTTACACCTATCAACCATATATATGAAGGAGCTCTGGTAGCATAGTGATTACGAATCAGGCTGCAAACTTCAAGGTCAGCAGTTCGAAACTACCAGCTGTTCTGCGGGAGAAAGATGAGGTGTTCTGCTCCCATAAAGATTAAAAGCCTCAGAAACCCTGTTCAGGGTCACTATGAGTTGGAACCAACTCCATGGCACATAACAACAACAACAACAATCAACCATATGAAAACAAAAACAAACTTGTATCTTCATAAATTGATTTCTATTAAAAACTACTAAAGAAAACTGTAAATATATTGATATAATTGTAAGATTTTAAAAGAACTTATTCTAAATGTATATAGAACCTCTGGTGTTACAGTGGCTAAGCACTTGGCTGCTAATAGAAAGCCCAGCAATTCAAACTCATCAGTTGCTCAGTAGAAAAAAGATGTGGCGGTCTGTTTCAGTAAAGATTGGCAGCCTTGGAAACACTATTAGGGAAGTTCTGCCCTTTCTAGTGGACTCCTGGTGTGGTATGGTAGGATAAGCACTGGACTGCAAACCATAAGGTCAGTGGTTCAAACCCTCCAGCTGCCCCTCAGAAACCCTGTACAGGCTCACCATGAGTCAGAATCAACTCAATGGAACTTAATATGACCCTGTCCAGTAGGGTTGCTATGAGTCAAAATCAACTGGATAACAGTTAGTTTTTCTAAATAGGAGACCCTAGGTGGTGCAAACAACCAACACACTCAGCTGCTGACCAGAAGGTTGACAATTTAAGTCCACCTAGGAGTCCTGGTGTGGTACTGTAGGTTAATGCACTGGACTACTAGGTGGTTTGAATTGCAAGATCAGTGGTCCAAGCTCACCAGCCACTCCTCAGAACCAACTCAGTGACACTTAACAACAAGAGGCATCTTGGAAGAAAATCTGAAGATCGATTTCCAGAAATCAGCCATTGAAAACACTATGGCGCACACTTGTACAGTGACAAGGGGTCACCATGATTTGGAGGAGTCCACTTGATGGCAACTATATAACTTTTATAGCTCACTTTAAATTTATTAAATGATATGTTATTGTGTTTTTTGGTGAAGGTTTACATGGAAATTTAAGTTCCCATTCAATAATTTCTACACAAGTTGTTCAGTGCCATTTATTACATTCTTTACAATGCGTGAACATTCTCATTAATTCCATTCTGACTCTTCTGTTTCCATTCATGTCATTTCCCTGACCACTTACATGCTCGTCTTTGTATTAAAGTAAATGTCTTATATAGGTGATTTTTAAAGGAGCACAGTACTCAAAATGCACCCATTTTGAGCCAATTTGTTATTTAGCTCTAACGTCACACTCAAAGGTTATTTCTGGTTGAAGGTTTAAACAGTATTTCACGGCAATAGTCTTGAGAAGTCCTTCAGTTTCAACCAGTACAGTAGTTTTTTTTTTTTTTTTTTTTTTTTTTCTCTTTGTTAGAAATTTGAGCTTCTTTTCCACATTTTTCTCCCATTCTATCAGAATCCATCTATTGTGGTCCTGATGAGAACTGTCAGTAGTGATAACTGGCCCCATCTGGTTTTTCAAGTTTCAGGGTAGATAAGGCCTTGGTTCTTGTAGACTATTTGCCCCTTAAACTAGTTTCTTCTTTGCATTGTTAGTTTCCTTCTTCCTCCTTAGTTTCCAGATGAATAGAGATAAACAGTTGTATCTTAAATGACAGCTCAAAAGCTTTTAAGACCCCAGACAGTACTTACCAAACTAGAATGTAGAACTTGTTGAACTGTATTATGTCAATTGCCTGAGATGTTCCTTGAGACTATGGTCCTAATCTTTCAAACACAGAAATCCATTCCCAGAAGGTTTGGGTTATGTTTAAGAAGTAACCATACCTGTGCTTCCTATGTGCTTTATTATACAAAGTTCATGAAAATGTTCCATTATTTTTTAATTCCATTTTCCCACAAACTTTTAAAAACCACCTTTGTGTTACGAATGTATATGTATACAATTACATAGATGCATGTACCTATGTGGCCCTGTAGAATGCTCAAAGATTGACAGCCTCGGAAGCACTATATACGGTCACTAGGAATTGGAACCAACTCAATGGCACTAAACACAAACAACATACATACCTTGCATGTAGACCTACATACATATACACCTGGAATTATATATATATTTTTTGTTTGTTTTTGTTGTTAGTAAGCCATAGCAATTTTAAACAGGTCTTCTTTTTTTAAAACATAGCCATATATATATATGGCTATGTTTGACTACTGTAATAAAAGTAAATATGTTTTGACTTACTATAATTTAACTTTAAAGAAGTTACATCACTAAGAATTTGGATTTTGTTTTGTGTTTTTTTTTTTCTGTTGCAGGTGCTGGGCTCAGTGTCAGTGACAATGAATCTGGTCAAGGCAGCCAGGAGGGAGGCACCTTGACTGATTCCCAGATTGTAGAACTCAGGAGGATACCCATCGCAGACACCCACCTGTAGATCCTTAGTAACCATTAGAATGAGGATATTCCCACATCTCTACTGGCTTTTTGTGATAGACTGTATATGAAGCCATATAATAGGAATCTGTGAATTGTATTGGATGGTTAACCCATAAATGATTGTTGTGTTTGAAATATAAATGACTTAATTTTGTGCAACATGAAAATCCACTGCTATAGTGAAGGGCTGGATCAATTTATATCAGTTAATAGGAGGTACATATTCTAAGATTATTAGTTTTTTTTAATCATCTTTCATGGCTAACATTGTTTAGTAAGGATAATAATGATTAACAATAAAAAATAAATAAAAATTCACTTGATACCGACTAGTCTCATTATTTGGTAGTTTGAAACCACCAGCCACACTGCAGAAGAAAGATATAGTAGTGTGCTTCTGTAAAGATTTACAGTCCTGGAAACTCTATTCTGTCCTATAGGGTCACCATGAGTCAGAATCAATTCAATGGCAGTGAGTTGTTTTGTTTTGTTTTAATTTTAAACTCATTACTTATGATACTTATGAGGAATGTGCATAGCCCCCTCCCCCCAAAAAAAGCAATAAAAGAACATGTAGAATGAGGCTTCAAAAAGTTCATGGAAAGTAATCCATTATCTTGTTAATCTCATTTTCCAAGAACTTCTTGAAGCCCTGCATATATTGAATGTATTTTGATTTTTCAAAATTCTTAAGATATCATGATATCCAAGTTAATACTTGCTCCCCAAAAAGATAGAGATAACTTTCAAATGATTTGCCTTCTCTACAAAGAATAAAATGAGATAAGAAAGATGTCATAATATATACATCATGTATAGTTATCACTTTAGGCTTGTAGGCTCCCAGTGAAGAGCTCTAACCTTTCAATATACTTGTTTGGGAACTAAGTTATAACTGATTGTTCATACTGTTTGACTCTCATTTCCATATACATGACTTTTCCCACCTAAATATAAATAGACATGAATTTTTAGAATGTGATTTTTTTAAAACTCTAGATTACAGGAAAGAAGATGAAAAGAATCTCGATGAAAGATTTTGAATTTTGAACACATTTCTCATGTGATCCTAGCATTAGTCCATATGATGACAGTTAAGAACACAATTTTTTCATCAAAGAGAATACCAATGTATCACTCAAAATTAGGTTTCTATTAGATTAAGAGCTAGTATGGAAAATGAAGCATGCAATTTGGTGATTTAAACTGTGACTACTTGGTATGGCTCTGTAGAGTAAGCATGGGATGGCTAACCCCAGGGTTGGCAGTTCAAGCTCATTAGCTGCTCCTTAGAAACCCTATACAGGATCACTATGGCAGTGGCACTTAACAACAACAATGACGACTCTACAGTGATCCTTAGATATTCAGTTGACTTCCTAAACCTTCTGAACTTGATATCTCATGAGGCCCCCAGTGCTGTTTATTCAAACATTGATATAGGTGATCCAATTGAAGACTGTACTACACCTAGAACACAGATTTTGTTGTTCCTGAAAACCACAACATTTTTAAACTTTTCATGATTTTGCACCAAGGACTTGATGGAAGCACTAGTGTTGACATAGTCATTCATCAAAAGTGTATATTTCTGTTCATTACAGAAGTTTAGAACATTTTCCAGGATGAGTGTTCTAGTCCCATCAAGCATTTTAGCATAGTTAAGAAGAGAATCATTCTAAACTGGGCAGAGGTTGCTTTAGAAAAATATTTCTTGGTTTGAATTTTTAGTCTTTCTTTATTTTAGAATTAAAAAATCAGAAAATCTACCCCAGAACAAACCCTGTTGTGTTCATGATTATTTCACTGGCAATGGAAACATTTTTGACATTTTATTTTGACATTGTTAAGTATTTTTGAAAAAGTCCGTATCTAAGGAAAGAAATTGAAGTTAAAAATGAATTTTTCCAAAAGAAAATGTTGCCATTAGTTTTTCTTAAAGCCATAAGTAAGGTGTTCTAGTTCTAGCTCTAGCCTCACTGCTAAGCCTGGCTTTATTTGATATAAAATCTGAGGTGGTAGATTTATTTTCTAAATTACAATGACTCTTTCTCTCCTCTGCTCTTCCTATGGGTCTTCCCACCATCCCTGAAACATTCCTTTATTCTTATATTGAGTTTTGATTTGTCATTAGAGGTAGCAAACAAATTCTATGCAACAAAATCAAACAGCATAAAAAACAAAGGTTGAATGTCTGATGGAGTTATAATAATTTTTAGAAATTTTAGATATTGTGGTTTATTTACCTTAAGTGAGTGGCAAATTAGTTTTCTCTTTCAAACTTGCACTCTACATATTCTGTTCCATAGTAGGGTAGAAGCAATTGGTGAAAATTGAAGATGAAAATTTTGAAATAACATGCATTCTAATATTGGTAGTGGGTTTTAATGGATTTTGGGTTTATGTAATGACTACACACATGTGCGATTTCCATATGTAGAATCCACAAATCACAATTGACAGCATTTTTAGCAGAGAATTAGATGTATAATTCTCAAAAAAAAAAAAAAGTGATAGTTATTTTTGTTTCCATATGTTGTCATAATTTGGAAAAACCTGGGGAAAAAAAGCGTTACTAGATTTTTGTTGTTATCCTGAACACCATTTTATTAAGGAATCGAACAACCTGCTACCCTTCAGTAGGATTCTTTTATATGTTGGCAGCAAAAAGCAAGGTTTCCAGAAGCCACAGTGCTAAAACAAATAAACTTCATATTTCAACAGCAGTAATATTTTGTCATCCTGTTTCCTCTCAATATAGATTAAAATGGGACATCTGCCAGGGAAGTATAGTAGTATAGAGGAAGAAGCAATTCAAGTCAAACTCTCCAAAATAAAAGCTGAAAGGCTGGGACTGTAAACCTTTGCTGTGATCTTTCTCTTTCAAGGGTTGTGTTGTGTTTTCATCCATGACATTTCCTTTCATCTGTCAAAGGGCACCCACCATTTTCCAGGGCAATATCTCTGCTTTCCTATTGTTGTATTTTTCTTTGACATATTTAAAGTATTTGCAACTTTTGGGTTTCAGAATTGTATGAAAGGATTTCTTTCTAATCTGGGTACAAGTAATGTTAACATTTGCAAAGAGGGTTTGGTGGTGAAGCTGGTGTATTCTAACAAAAGGTGAGATACCATGCAAATGAAAATCATCGTAAATAAACACAGGAATAATATCACTCTGGAACTTTAGCTTTTAGGTGTTTTGTGATCTCTTGAGATGTTTTAGAGTTAAATAATAGTATCCATGTCTTCTGAATCAGACCAAAGATGTTAAAATACATAATGGAAATATAGAGGAGGAGTGGAAGGGATATGATAAGGGATTAGAAAATTACTTTCAGGAATGTAGCTTCCAAACAAGTTTATCCTGGGCTTACCAATACTTAAGATCTTCCTTAAATTTAGTTTTGAGGCCTCTGGGTTGATCTGTTTTGGATAGGTCTCAATCAGATAACCAAGCAGTGTTGACGTTTTCTAAGAAACTGAGTGCCAAAAAAGATCTCCGTACAGAAGAGGCCATGGAATGAGGGATATTGCTGTTGTCTGATGGATCTTGACTGAAAACAAAGAATACCAGAAAGATGTTTCCCTATGTTTTATTGACTACACAAAGGCTTTCAATTGTATGAATCATGACAAGCTATGGACAACATTGCGAAGTATGAGTATTCCGGAATACTTAATTGTGCTCATGAATCTGTACATGGACCAAGAGGCAGTTGTTCAAACAGAACGTGGGAACACTGAATGATTTAAAATTAAGAAAGTTGTGTGACAAGGTTGTATCCTTTCACCATACTTATTCAATCTGTATGCTAAGCAAATAATCTGAGAAACTGGGTTCTATGAAGAAAAACGTGGCCTCAGGATTGGAGGAAGACTCACTAACAACCTGCAATATGCAGATGATACAACCTTGTTTGCTGAAAGTGAAGAAGACTTAAAATGTTTACTGATGAAGATCAAAGAGCACAGCCTTTTTTATGGATTACATCTCAGTGTAAAGAAAGCAAAAATCCTCACCAGGATTGGACATTGTTTCATTCTGCTGTGCATGGGGGTCGCTATGAGTCGGTTCCGACTTGATGGCACCTGACAACAACAACAGACCAATAAACAACATTCATATCAACAGAGGAAAGATTGAAGTTGTCAAGGACTTCATTCTTCTTGGATCAACTATCAACACTCCCGGAAGCAGCAGTCAAGAAATCAGAGGCCATTGCATTAGGCAAGTTTGCTGCACTAGACCTTTTTAAAATGTTGAAGAGCAAAGAAATCAGCTTCAGGACTAAGGTGTGCCTGACCCAAGCCATGGTATTTTCAATAACCTCATACGCATGTGAAATCTGGAGAGTGAATAAGGAAGACCATAGAAGAATTGATGCTTTTGAGTTATGCTGTTGGAGGAGAATACTGAAAGTACTATGGGCTGCCAAAAGAACCAACAGATCTGTGTTGGAAGAAGTACAGCCAGAGGGCTCCTTGGAGGCCAAGATGGCCAAACTTCATCCCTCATACTTCAGACATATTGTCAGGAAGGACCAGTCACTGGAGAGTGATATCAATCCAGAGGTTCAAGACGGATTCAGAAGAGGCCGTGGAAAGAGGGATATCATTGCTGATGTCTGATGGATCTTGGCTGAAAGCAGAGAAAATCAGACAGATGTTATTGACTACACAAAGGCTTTCGATTGTGTAGATCATGACAAGCTATGGACAAGATTGTGAAGTGTGCATGTTCTGGAACACTTGAGTTTGCTCATGAGGAATCTGTATCCAGACCAAGAGGCAGGTGTCCGAACAGAACATGGGAACACTGAATGGTTCAAAAATTAAGAAAGGTGTGCAACAAGGTTGTATTCTTTCACCATACTTATTCAACCTGTATGCTGAGCAAATAATCTGAGAAGCTGGGTTTTATGAAGAAAAACATGGTCTCAGGATTGGAGGAAGACTCATTAACAACCTGCGATATGCAGATGATACAACCTTGCTTGCTGAAAGTGAAGAGGACTTAAAATGTTTACTGATGAGGATCAAAGAGCACAGCCTTCAGTATGGATTATATCTCAATGTAAAAAAATACAAAAATCCTCATCACTGGACCAATAAACAACATTCTTATCAACGAAGAAAAGATTGAGTTGAATGAAGATCTTCATTCTTCTTGGATCAACTATCAACACTCAAGGAAGCAGCAGTCAAAAAATCAAATGACATATTGCATTAGGCAAATCTGCTGCACAAGACCTTTTTAAAGTGTTGAAGAACAAAGATGTCAGCTTGAGGACTAAGGTAAGCCTGACCCAAGCCATGGTATTATCAATAAACTCATATGCATGCGAAAGCTGGACAATGAATAAGGAAGACCGCAGAAGAATTCATGCTTTTGAGTTACGGTGTTGGAGGAGACTATCGAAAGTGCCATGAGCTGACAAAAGAACCAACAGATCCAGAGCGTGTTCTTCATTTTTGGTTTTCTGACTCCAGATCTTTGCACATTTTGTTGTAATATTTGACTATCTTCTCAAGCTGATCTTTGAAATTTTCTGTTCAACTCTTATTCCTCCTCATTTCTTCCATTTACTTCGGCATCTCTACACTGGAGAGCAAGTTTCAGCATCTCTTCTGACATCCATTTTGACCTTTTCCTTCTTTCCTGTCTTCTTAATGACTTTTTGCTTTCTTCCTTTATGGTGTTCTTGATGTCATTCCACAACTCTTCTGGTCTTTGGTTTTTAGTGTTTAATGTATCAAATCTGTTCTTCAGAAGATCTCTAAATTCAGGTGGCATCTATTCAAGGTCATATTTTGGCTCTCATGGACTTGTTTTAATTTTTTTCAGCTTCAGTTTGAATTTGCATATGACCAATTGCAAAATATCCTGGCCTTGTTTTGACTGATTATATGGAGCTTTCCCATCATCTCTTTCTGCAGAAGTAGATTGTATGATTTCAAAAGAAAATGCAAATGGGGACTAGCCCTGTTTTCCATCATCTATAACAATGTATATGGTTATCATATATTGTTGCCATGATCCTTGGGAGGGACTTCAAGGGGAGACTTCAGTTCAGGTCCCAGTCTAACCACTGAAATGGACACAGAATCTAAGTAAAATTACTTTCCCTATGCTATAAGCATGAGGCTTAAAGTGAAAGTCTTAAGTATAATGCAGCTCAAGAAAATTGTTAGCACTTTCAGTCCATGAAAGAGTATTTCAACACTGTATAAAAACATAAGTAATCACTACTTTCTTACAGATAAAAAAAAAAAAATTCAAGTTTAAGCAGGGTCATAAATATGTGATTGCATAACACAACCCAACAGATTATGAATCAAAATTCATTACATCTAGCCAAAAATCACCAAGATAAAGGCTAAAGCATAAGAAATGAAAAAAAAAAAAAATGAATTAAAATGTTCAAGAATCATCGTTTGTACTGGAAACCCTATACAGGGTCCCTATGGATCGGAATCAACTCGACAGCACTTACAACAACAACTATGACAGTGATTAAAATATGAAACCCTGGATAGGGTGGAAGAAAAACTTGGAAAAAAACTCAAAATTTGAAAAATTTGAAAATAAAGGACCAGGCTAATTGGTCTCACAGAGACTAGTGGAGGAGTTACTGCAGAGAGACTCTAGCCCTTGTTGTTAAGTCCTCAAGTCAGTTTTGACTCATAGTGACCTTCTATAGGGTTTCCAAGGAGCAGCTTTAAATTCGCAGACTTTGTGGTTAGCCATCCAGTGCTTATCCTTGAATGTCACACCAAGAATACAGTCTTTGTTGTTGTTGCTAAATGCTATCGAATAATTTCTAACTCATACCTACCCTGCATAGGATTTCTGAGGAGCAGCTAGTGAATTTAAACCTGTGATCTTGCAGTTCAGCTTGCAGTCCAGAGCTTATTCTACAGAGTCACACCAGGACTCTATAGCCCGTGGTGATGATGGTGGTGGTAGTGGTGGTGGTGGTGGTGGTGTGCCGTGTAGTCAGTTCTGACTCATAGTGACCCTGTATAGGATTTCAGAGGCTATAAATCTTGACAGAAGAAAAGAAAAAAAAAAAAAACCTCATCTTTATCCCGTGAAAAAGCAGTTTCAAACTGCTGACCTTTTGGTTAGCAGCCTGATTCATAACTAGTGAACACATAACCCTGGCTTAACTTTCAGCCAAACCATTACTGTTGTTGTGCCATCAGGTTGGGTCCAACTCATAGCAACCTATGCACAGCAGAAATAAATACCACCGAGTCTTGTGTCAGCCTCACAATTGTTACTTTTGAGCCTATTTGCTTTCACTGTATCAAACCATCTCTTTGGGAGTCTTCCTCTTTTTCAGACCCACCACTTTACCAAGCATGATATCCTTCTCTAGGGACTGGTCCCTCCTTACAAATGGTAAACAGCAAAATGTATCTTAGAACTGGTACGTATGTACATCTTAGATCAATCAACCATACAAAACATCAAAAGGGCAGCATTTACCTAGATAAAGTCTTTGTAAACTCCGACTACATGATATTTTCCTGATGCGTCTCATAAGAGAAGGTAGGGGAAGATGATGATGAATTACATGATAAAGTTGTGAGTGATTGTTAACTGGGCTAATTATAATTGATCAATTTGCTAGTTGTGATTGGTCAATTTTGCCATCTTGCTGGCTGTAAAATTAACCAGCTCAGAAGCAGAGGGAGGGTCTCACTACCATCAGAGATGAATAGCCAGGATTTGAGTGGACCCCAAGGGCCAGTGCATTGAACCTCATTGACTCAGCTAAAGAGAGCTGTGACCCCTGAGGACTAGCAAAGGAACAGCAGCAGCAGAACTAAGAGCCAGAGCACAAGGCAAAGTGGTGGGCTCCCAGCCCATGGAGCAAATACAGTGGATTGCCTTTGAGCAGGAGACTTACTTCTAAACTGGGGTGTTTCCAAGCACTTAACTGGGGAGCTAGATTTGCTGATCCATACAGTTGGAGCCAAATGACTTTGGCTTGAGGCTTATAGCAGAGTAGAGTGTCCTTTGGGCACTTATCAGCAGTCCTAAAAGACCTCTGCAACATTTCTGGACCAGGGCAGAGTCCAAGGAGCCTGCAGCTGAGAGGCCAAAGACCAGAGAAAGGCCTGTCTGCAGGCATGATTGAGGAGAAGTTGTCCTGAATAAAAGAACTGTGCTCTGAGCATTGCTGACCCTGAATTCTGAGCATTAACTTCCCTAGTAAATTCCTTAATTGCTAATGTGGTGTGAGTTCTGAGCAGCCATTGCAATGAATTATCAAGCTCAACTGATCGGAGAATGCTGTAGGAGGGATGTTTGGTGCCATTTTTTATACTATGCCAGCAGTATTCAAATACTAGCAAGGTCACCCATACTGGACAAGTGTCAGCAGAGCTGACAAACTAAGACAAACTAGATAAAGTTCTAAAAAATGCTACTTCTGAAAAAAATAAAATAAATGTCCAGTTGAAACCTTATGGGTAGCCATAAGAATATTATCTGGCATCATGACACAAAATGATCCCCTCAGGTTGGAAGGTATGCAAAATACAAATGCAGAAGAACTTTCCTTAAAATAGAATCACCCTTAGTGGCATGGATGGATTAAAGCTTTCATGACCTTTGTTTGCTTATAAGACTAAAAATGAGAAGAACCAACTATAAACATCAATTAATAATTGGAATGGGAATGTACAAAGTGTGAATTGAGGAAAATTAGAAATTGTGAAAATGAAACGCAACACTTAAAGATCAATATCCTAGGCATTAGTGAGCTGAAATGGACTGATATTGAGCACTTGGAATTGGACAATTATGTGCCTTATTATGTCAGGAATGACAAATTGAAGAGGAATAGTGTTACATAATTCAAAGCTGCTGCAAAACACCTGTTTTAAATTATTGAAAACCAAAGATCTTATCTTGAAGACTAAGGTGTCCTGGCCCAAGCCATGATATTTTCAATTGCCTCATATGCAAGAGAAAACTAAAGAATGAATTAGGAAAGCCTAGGAAGAATTGACACCTTTGATTTATGGAGCCCACAAAGAATATTAAATATACCACAGACTTCCATAAGAACAAGCAAATCTGTATTGGAAGAAGTACAGTCAAAATGCTCTTAGAAGTGAGGATGAGGACAGTGAGATTTTGCCTCTTGTACTTTGGTCATGTTATCAGGAGGAACCAATCCCTGGAGAACAACATCATGCTTGGTAAAATAGACGGTCAGAAAAAAAAAAGGGGTAGACAGTCAAGGAGATGGATTGACATATTGGCTGCAACTGTGGGCTCAAACACAGCTCTGATGGCACCAGACAGTATAGTGTTTCATTTTGTTGTAGAGAGAGTTGTTATGAGTCAGAACTGGCTTGAGGTTACCTAACAATAACTCTGTGGCACATATAGACTTGTCAGATTGGAAAGATAAACAAGAATACAAAAACTGAACAGACCTTCTAGGAATTTATCTTATATCCAGATATTTTAGAATTTTTAAAATGAGAACAATATAGGCTATCTTCAAGGAGAGAAATAAAAAAAAAAGCGTTTTATTTTTAATACAATCTTTCTTGAAAGTCCACTCACACTAATATAGGATATCCAAGAAGTTTTGGATCTTTATCTTTTGACTATGTACTCTTTTTCGTTTTCCTCATACATGTTTATTTTACATAAGTATTTCAGAAAAAATACATTTAAATAATATTTTAAATAAATTACATATTTTTACTTTACCAGGGAAATCTGATTATAAATATTTTGATAAAGGGTTATTTTCTATTGAGATGAAAAGGTAACACAAAATGGGATATGCTTAGCCACTTCTCAGCAGGATGTAAATCAAACCAAACTCACTGACACTGAATCAATTTCAGCTCATAGTGACCCTGTAACATAGTGTAGAACTGTCCCATAGCTGAAATTGCAGTGCTGAAAGTTTTAAGAAAGCAGGTTGGTATATCTTTCTTCCTGTGGAGTAGCTGGTGAGTTTGAACTTGTGACCTTTGGGTTAGCCGTCAAGTGGACCCAAATCACCACCAAGTAACTATTTAGTCACTTGTTGTTGCTGTTAAGGACTGTGGAGTCCGTTCAGACTCATAGTGGCCCTGCACAGGGTTTCCCAGACTGTAAATCTTTACGGGAGTAGAAAGCCTCGTCTTTTCCCCTGCGGAACAGCTGGTAGTTTTGAACTGCCGACCTTTATGTTAGCAGCCCGATTTGTAACCACTACGCTACCAGAGCTCCTAGAGATAAGTAAACTCTCTTACCATAGTATGGATTAGTGATAAGGCAAAACTGGGCAGGGCAAGTGGGGTGATGAAGAAAATGTTCCTCATTCTGTTTTTATCTTATTGCTCAGCGTTTATTTAGGAATGATATATATTTTTTTAAGTTTCAGTTACTCTTTAACCCAGCTATGTTGATACTGAGATTGGAACGCCACTAGAGTCGAGTCACTGTTAGAGAATTCAGCCACTCTAAGACATTTGGAGAGAGTATGGTTGTCTGTCTACTAAAGGCTATTTAGAGACCTCCCACCCCCACCCCACCCTCCCCCAGCACAGTCTGAGATTCTCTCTCCTTCCCTCCTCAGCCCCGCCCACATGCCAACACTTGTAGCCCTACATAGTTGTTGTTAAGTGCTGATACATAGCAACCCTGTATAGGGTTTCCAAGAAGCAGCTGGTGAGCTTGAACTGACAACTTTGCAGTTCAAACAGACTGCAGTCTAGCACATTAGCCCACAGTGCCACACCAAGCCCTACATTAGTTGCTTGACATATTACAGACTTGTTGAGTGCCTTCGAGTCGATTCCGACCCATAGCGACCCTGTGTAGGGTTTCCAAGGAACAGCTGGTGAGTTTGAACCGCTGACCTTGCAGTTCTTTTAAATGGCTTTGCAGTCTGGGGCATTAACCCCACAGCCACACAAGGAGTCCTTGGGTAACACTTATGATAAGCCCTGGACTGCTAAACACAAGGTTGTTGGTTCAAATCCACTAGCTGCTCCTTGGAAACCCCTTACAGGGTCACTGAGTCAAAAAAACTGACTTCACAACAATTACAGACTTGTTATGAGCCGTGGAGTCTTTTCCGACTCATAGCGACCCTGTACAGGGTTTCCGAGGCTGTAAATCTTTACCGGAGCAGAACGCCTCATGGTTCTGCCGCAGAACAGCTGGTAGTTTCGAACTGCTGACCGTTAGATTAGCAGCCCGATTCGTAACCACTAGGCTACCAGAGCTCCTTAATTACAGACAAGGGAGAATTTAATTTATTTGGGCTGAGCCCAAGCACAGCATTAGTAAAGAACCAAAATCATCAGCCAATTCTACCGACAGAGGAGTCCCTCCATACATCTCTTCCCAGTTTTGACCTATACATACTAGATTCTATTGTTTGCAACATAGATCCTTATTATCTCCTTCTTATGAAGTATTGAAATATAAATTATATATTTAATAATGGATTTTTAGAATACCAACTAATAAATACCTGTTCTGTTCTGACCTTAAGAGAGGTAATGAGCAATTAAACTTTCAATTCTGTAGAATGTTCACCGTCCACTAAATGATGTAAAAAAGTAAAGCATTCAGCTACTAACTAAAAAGTTAGAGGATTGAGCCCACCCAGAAGTGCCTCCAAAGAAAACATGGCTTATCTACTTCAGAAAAAATCAGCCACAGAAATCCCTATAAAGCAGAGTTGTGCTCTGACACACATGAAATCACCAGGAGTCTGAACTGCCTCATGGCAACTGGTAGAGTAGGTTTGAATTTTCACCAACAAAATAAATATACTTTCATCATAGGTAATGTAGAACGATATTCACCTGTAAATGTTCTCAGTGCGGTTTGTATTTATTGCAAAGAAATAGGAAAGTGTTTGTTTGTTTAAAAAATAAAAAATAAAAAACTAATAAGCAACAAAATACCTACAGGTGGCAGAATTATTTTAATATAAAATAGACGGAATAAGCAGGATGGTGTAAACTTTTTTTGCGCTTCTCACAGCTGGGTGGAGGCTTGCATGCACACTCTTTCTTGTTGTCTATTAGCCTGTATAGAACAAAAAACAAAACTGAAATTTCTATGTTGTCTGAAGTACTTGTTAGGAGTTAAGAGGTCCAAATAATTGACTCATAAGAGGTTCTGTAGTTATTTTATTTGCATGGTGCTTGATTTCCTTTTGAAATTAAAATGAGTAGACTATGTCTGCGGATAGCTAGAAACTCCTATAAAGGAAATTATTTTCCTCAGTATGAAATAGAGGAACTGATATAAATAAAGAAGACCAATTCTAGACACCACAACTGAAGAAAAATGCATAAACATATAATGTGATGCTGATTGCAAGGTTGGTGGTTCAAATCCACTATTTGCAACTCAAAAACCCTAGACAGGGTAGCTATGAGTTAGAACTGACTCCACTGTGCTAAACAATAACAACAACAAAGTTTACTGGTGTGGCGTTGGACTGCTAGTGGTTCAAACCTAGCAGTCACTCCTTATAAATCCTATACAGGGTACCTATGAGTCAGAACTGACTGCACGGCACATAACCACTACCACCATCACCCTGTTAAGAAGAGTCCTAGTGTGACTCTATTGGATAAACACTGGACTGCTAACCACAATGTCAGTGGTTCAAACACACCAGCCACTCCTTGGAAACCCTATAGAGGGTTTCATGAGTCCTAACCTGTTGGATAGCACTTAGCAACGACTCTGTGAAGCATCCTATGCTAACACCAATATTCCTAAACTCTCATTTGATTGTGCATGCCATGGTTCAGCGCAAGCAACCTCAGACTCAACTTCATTGCTACTAAGAAGGGAGTTTTTATTTTCTATTAACAAAACATATCTAAACTACATTTTGTTTTTGTTAAGTGTCGTCTAGTCAATTCCAACCCAGAGTGACCCTGTACATGGTTTTCAAGGAGCCGCTGGTGAGCTTGAACCACCGACCTTGCAGTTCAAACAACTTTGCAATCTGACGCATTAACC
>NW_006408854.1:1941918-1943818 GCF_000296735.1 Chrysochloris asiatica
CTTTTAAGCTCCTTTCCGCATTTTTGTTAGCCAATATCTAAATTTCCCATCCTTAGTCCTGGTGTGGCGCTGTGGGTTAATGTGCCATACTGCAAAGCCATTTGAACTGCAAGGTTGGCAGTTCAAGCTCACTAGATACTCCTCAGAAACCCTATACAGGGTTGCTATGGGTCAGAATCTACTCAACGGCACTTATCAACAACAACAACATATACCCAGTATACTGAGGAGACAAGTATGTACCATGATATGAAAAATCTTCCATTCTAGCTGGAATTTAGAGCAAATGCATTCATAAGCAAAACTCCAGATCATCACATTGTAGAAATTTACACCTGCTCACAGTATTGAATATATTTGTCTTCATTTGATTGGATTATGGTCAACTCAGTCCTAGCCATTTAAGCTAGGTCGAATGGGTACCAGTTGAATGTTTCCAAGTTCACACATATCTCCCTGCACTTCAGATTACCTTGCCCTAACTACATAACTCTATTCATTTCTGAGTACTAGCTATACTTGCCACTACTCATCTGTCAGTTTGTCATACTGTGATGGCTTGTGTGTTGCTGTGATTCTGGAAACTATGCAACAAGAATTTTGAATACCGTGGTTGACAAGTTTGAGATGAGCTTCCAGCGAAACAGACAAGTAAGAAGGAGAAACAGACTACTTCAGAATATTTAGTCACTGAAAACCTTATGAATAGCAGTAGAACAGTCAAATATAGTGCCAGATGATTAGCCTCTCAGGTTGAAAGACACTCAAAATGCAACTGGGGAAGAGCAGCCTCCTCAAAGTAGAGTTCACAGAGATGACGCCAATGGAGTAAAGCCCTCGGGATCTTCATTTGCTCATGGTGCACTACTCAAAATGAAGAGAAACTGCTTTAAATGTCCATTAATAGTCAGAACATGGACTGTACAAAGTATGAATATAGGAAAATTGGATATTGTCAAAAATGAAATGGAGCTTTATATTGAGGGCCATGCGTCATGGGGGATTGCCCGGGCCTTGGGCTCTGCAGCAACGCCAGCAGCCAGAAGGAAAGGAGTGTGCCGGCAGTGCAGGCACGCGGTTTGTGCACGGCCATACGCGCCTAGCAGGGCGCACACTCTATTCCTCGCTCTTCTAGGGACCGTGACCTGCGGAAGATCCATGAGCCCCAGCAATTCCACATCAAAGTGAACAGATTATCTGTCATTAAACCAGACACCTTTGAAAGGAATTGGACTGTTATAATTCATCATGGTTTATGGCTTGCCAAGGAAGAACACAGTGTTAAAACTCTTTTGAGGGGCGGTTGTTTTAATGTGAATCTTGGGATCTTGCACTGCTTACAAGTACCTGGTACACAAACCTAGCCAACATCAAGTTGCCCTTCTTGGAGGAAATTACTTTTGGTAGTCCTATACATCTTACAATATGTATCACCTGTAAGGCTGGTCTGCTCCCCTCAGCAGAAAGCATCAAAGTTGACAGGAATTATGAAATGAAGCGTCTAGAAGACCTCAAATGTCAGAAAAAATATAGCTGAGGAAATTCAGTTTTCCTTAAGGGGCAGACCACTTGGTTTGAGAAGACCTCTTCCACCTAAATGACAGTCATTTCCATCATGGAATCTGTACTTGTTTTTTTCCACATCTGAAAAGGATGACGGGCTCTGAAGTTTCTGCTGTTTTAAGTTCAGTGCAGACATATAAGTGAGCACTTTGGTGGATGAGTCTGCTCCCCTAGACATGGGATAGTGGACAGTTCAGAGCTCTCCTGGGTCCTGGCACACATTTTTCCTTTGTGTCACAAGCTACAACACTTTGTTGTTGTTGTCAGGTGCCATCAAGTCGGAACCGACTCATAGCGACCCCATGCACAGCAGAACGAAACAATGTTCGATCCTGGG
>NW_006408854.1:1944823-1946642 GCF_000296735.1 Chrysochloris asiatica
AGGCCTGATTATGAGGAAAATTCTTACTTACTCAGAATGGCTTGAGAATGGGGACTTGATTAACTTGGAAAATATTGCATTTGGGTGAACTATTTTTTTGAAAATTTTAATCCAATAAAGCAAACTGAATGATAAAGCTTAAGGAAAAAAAAAATGAAACGGAACACAAAAACATCGATAATCCTATAGGCATTAGTGAGCTGAAATAGACTCGCATTGGTGATTTAGAATTTGAAAACTCACATCATTTACTATGCCTGGAATGACAAATTGAAGAGGAATGGCTTCGCATACAACATCAAGAAGAACATGTTAAAATCAGTCATGAAGGACAACCCTGGCTCTGACAGGTTAATAACCATACGCCTATAGGGAAGACCAGTTAATACCACTATGATTCAAATTCACACCCCAACCACTAAAGTAGGTGACCTTGAATTGAAGAATTCTTCCAACGTCTTCAGTCTGAAATTGATCAAATATGCAATCAAGATGTATTGATAATTATCGAAGATTGGAATGTAGATGTTGGAAACAAAGAGGAAAGATCAGTAGTTGCAAAATATGGCCTTAGTGATAGAAAAAATGTTGGAGATCACTTGATAGAATTTTTCAAGACTGATGAATTCTTTACAAGCACTTTTTTTTTAACAACATAAAAGATGACTATACACATGGACCTCACCAGATGAAATACAAAGAAATCAAATTGACTACATCTGTGGAAAGAGATGGCAGAAAAGCTCCATATGATCCTATAAAACAAGGCCAGGGCCAGACTATTGAACAGATCATCAATTACTCATATGCAAATTCAGACTGAAGCTGAAGAAAATGAAACCAAGTCCATGAGAGCCAAAATATGACCTTGGATATTTCTCACCTAAATTTAAATATCATCTGAAGAACAGATTTGATACATTAAACACTAAAAACTGAAAACCAGAAGAGCTGTGGGATGACACTAAGACCATTATGCAAGAAGAAAGCAAAAGGTCATTGAGAACACAAGAAAGAAAGAAAAGACCAAAATGGATGCCAGAAGAGACTCTGAAACTTGCTCTCCAGCATAGATATGCTAAAGTAAATGGAAGAAATGAGGAGGTACAAGAGATGAACCGAAAATTTCAAAGGACAGCTGGAGAAGACAAATGAAATATTATAATGAAATATGCAAAGACCTGCAGTTATAAAACCAAAAGGGAAGAACATGCTCAGCATATCACAATCTGAGGGAACTGAGGAAAACGTCAAGCCTCAACCTGAGGTATTAAATAATTTTCTGGGCAAATGATTGAATGATGTAGAAAGCATCAAAAGAAGATGGAAGGAGCAGTCATGTAAGCTTGCTGGTGACCATGTGGGTCTACTGGTCAGAGGAAGTGGAGGAAAAACAGCAATGAAGAGATGGGTTGAGTCCAACCAAGTTAGATAGCCTGCCATTGACCTGGAATATGGTGAGAGCTGGTTAGCCTGAATTATGGTGAGACCTGGGGACTCCTGAGCCCATGGACAAAGACATGGCCACAAAGGACTAAGCTGAGAGTGAAGTATCCAGTTGATATGAAGTGAAGGGAGCTGCACAAAGGCACCCAAACTTGCAGATAGTGTCCATTGGAATTGGCTTCAATGGCTGGATGTTCAGAACCTGACTAGAGGAAGGAAAAGAGGAGGGGGGAGTATAAATTGCTATAATCTGATGAACTTGACCTATACTTATGTATGTAGTAGCTTAAAATACCAACCAAAAGGGAAAGAATCTTTATAACAAGGATCATTCCCATCCCCTCTGTACACAAGGTTGATAGGGATGGGCAAC
>NW_006408854.1:1947962-1952186 GCF_000296735.1 Chrysochloris asiatica
CCTTGTTCTTTGCCAATTCCTTCAATGCACTTTGGACTTCCTCTCTGAGTATCATTGGCTCTTGATCATATGGTACCTCTTGAAATGGTTGAACATTAACTATTTCCTTTTGGTACAGTGACTCTGTATATTCCTTCCATCTTCTCTTGATGCTTTCTGCATCATTAGTTACCTAAAATGGGGTGGGGGCTGTAAGGCATGAAGTAACTGGCTTACTTGTTTTCAAGAGGGAGTTTAGATTCAGAGGGTACAGGGAAAGGGAGAATCCCCACTGAGTAGTTTTCATCCTGTCTAGACAGGTCTGGGGAAAGGAGATGGGGACAAGACTCTCATGATTCAATAGTGAGTAATTGTTATCATAACTAATTGTGATTTTCACAAATGTAAATGTAGAAGGTTTGTAGCAAAAAGGGGTGAGTGGCTGATCTTACAGGCCCAAAACAGAAGACCCTGGGACCATCAAGGGAGAAGAGCAGGTATGGACTGTGGGACTTTACCCAGAGAACTGGTAACTCCAGAGATGGAGGGAGAGATGATGACATGGGGAGATGAAGCAGCTGAGGATTCTAGATGCATGGAGGGAAAGGGGATGTATGTTGGCAGCCAGGGGAAAGGGTTTGCTCTTTGGCTGTTTTAATTATTGTATATTACTGAGTGTTTTGGTGCACATCCCAAAAGAAAAACAACAACAACAAAAACAAACAAAGGGACAAAAAGCAAATACTGTTGAATAATGAAGCATGCAGGTGATTGTAATCATTGCAATTAAACAAGCTGATGTTCCCCAATGTAAACTATTACCTAATTCACAATAAAAAACTTAAAAAAAAAAAAAAAAAAAGAAGAAGAGAGAAGCAATATACAGAGTCACTGTACCAAAAGAAATGGTCGATGGTCAACTATTTCAAGAGGTAGCATAAAATCAAAAGCCAATGATCCTGAAGGAAGAAGCCCAAGGTGCACTGAAGGCATTAACAAAGAACAAGTGCCAGGAATTAATGGAATATAAATTGAAATCTTTCAACAAACTGATGCCGCAATAGAGGCACTCACTTATTTGTGCCAAGAAATTTGGAAGACAACTGAATGCAAGAGATCCATGTTTGTGCCCTTTCCAAAGAGAGGCGAATCAATGGAAGGCAGAAATCATTGGACAATATCATTGATATCCCATGCAATTAATGTAAACATAATAAAAAGATGTCTGCAAACATAAATAGATATAGAATTTCTGGAGGTTCAAGCCAATTTCAGAAGAGAATATGGAACAAGGGATATAATTTGCTGACATCAGATGGACCATGACTGAAAGCAGAGAAGATCAGAAAGATGTTTACCTGTTCTTTATTGATTACACAAAGGCTTTGGATTGTGTGGATCATGACAATCTATAGCCAACATTGCAAAGTATGAGTATTCTGGAACACTTAATTGTGCCCATGTGGAACCTGTACATAGACTAAGAGGAAGTTGTTCAAACAGAACAAGGAAACACCGAATAGTTTAAAATTAGGAAAGGTGTGTGCCAGGGTTGAATTCTTTTACCATACATATTCAATCAGTATTCTGAGCAAATAATCTGAGAAACTGGATTATATGAAGAAAAATGTGGCATCAGGACTGGAGGAAGACTCATTAACAACTTGTGATAGGCAGATGATACTACCTTGCTTGCTGAAAGTGAAGAGGACTTAAAATACTTACTGTTGAAGATCAAAGACCACAGCCTTTAGTATGGGTTGCATTTCAATGTAAAGAAAACAAAAATTCTTACCAATGGACCTATAACCAACATCCGTATCAATGGAGAAAAGACTGAAGTTGTCAAAGACTTCATTTTGCTTGAATCAACCATCAACATTCATGGTAGCAGCAGTCAAGAAATCAAAGGATGTATTACATTAGACAAATCTACTGCACAGGACCTTTTTAAAGTGTTGAAGAGCAAAGATGTCTGTTGAGGACTAAGGTGTGCCTGAACCAAGCCATGATATTTTCAATAACCTCATATGCATGTGAAAGTTGGACAGAAAATAAGGAAGACCGTAGAAGAATTGATGCATTTGAGTTATGGTGTTGGAGGAGAATATTAAAAGTATCATGGCCTACCAAAAGAACAAATAAATCTGTGTTGGAAGAAGTACAGCCAGAATGTTCCTTGGAAGCCAGGATGTCCAAACTTCAGACATATTGTGAGGAGAGACCAGTCACTGGAAAAAGATATCATGTTTGGTAAAGTGGAGAGTCAGAGAAAAAGAATACCTCCAATGAGAAGGATTGGCACAGTGGCAGCAGTGATGATCTCAAGCGTAGCAATGATTGTGAGACTGGCCCAGAATTGGGCAGTGTTTCATTCTGTTGTACAAGTCAGTACCAACTTGATGGCACCTAGCAACTACAACAATGTATACTTGACACTATATGTTCCTTTCTCATCCAACTTATCAAAGACTATAGGCAACGTTCAATTTTATTTCAATGCTATTTCTAGAATATATGACCATCCATTTAAACATAAAAGCTTCCTTTATTTTTTAACATCTAAACTATTTAAACCCCCTTTTTTTCCCCTTGGAGAACAAGTCTTCACAAGATTTAGACTGTAATAAATGAAACTGAACACCTGGGGTGGCACTGTAGGATAACACTAGACTGTTAACCTCAAGGTTAGTGATTCAAACCCACCAACTGCTCCTTGGAAACTCTCTACATGGTCCGACTCCATTCCACTTTATAGCAACAACAGTTCCTGTGGTTATAGTTCCATTCGGGATGGGTTTTAGAACCTTGGTATTATAGTGGGATGTTAAACACAAGGTCAACAGTACAAATCCTGTACAGATTTACAGACTCTGAAAGCTTGTATATAGTGTCACTATGAGTCAAAAGAAATTCGGCAGCATCCAATCACCAAATAAAACTGAAAGTACAATTAAGAAACTTTAAAAATGACCATCAGTGATTTCTACTCTTAGGTTTACACCTCTCCTAAGAATGGCCTATTAGAATGGACAAATTTGAAATATAATAAATTTCATATGTTTCATCAACTTGACCCCAGGGGTTATGTTGTATGTTCTACAGTCCAATGTCTTATATGGTCCTTGGAATAAATGGTAATTGCTTTCTGTTTTAGAACGAAACTGTGTAACATGAAGCAGGAAAAGGAATTGCTCACACTCTGCCTGCTTCAAGGCAAAGTAAATTAAGCTCAGCATGTCATCACATACTTACAAGTGACTTATGTGAACGTTCTTTATAAATAGATTTTAAGAGTGCCAAAGTTTCTAATGAAACGGGAAACCCTTAAAATGGTTTATCATTTGTCATGAATCTAATTGTGTTCCCTCAAATAAATGTTGTTAATACTTACCTTTATGCCTACGCTTACAGTCCAGTTGGGAATGGGTTTTTTTTATATTAGTGAGGCAGGATTAGTGTTGGGTGTATTTTGAGTCAATCTTTTCTTGAGATATATAAGCGATCAAATGCAAACTAGCAAGCATAGATGAGAGGAGATGCCAAGCCACATGAAGATCACCCAGGTAGCAGAAGTTAACAGACAAGGACCTTCCTTCAGAACTTAAAAAAAGACAAAGTCTTTCCTTAGAGTCAATACTCTGCACTCAAACTTCTAGCTTGCTAAACTATGAGAAAATAAATTTCTGTTTGTTAAAGCCATCCACTTGTGGTGTTTCTGTGAAAGTAACACTACATACTAATGTGACTATATAGGTTAATGCTCTGGACTGCGGGGTCAGTTGGTGATTCAAGCTCACCAGTCACTCCTTTTAAACTCAGTACAAGGTCGCTATGAGTCAGAACCGAATCGATGGCACTTAACAACTACAACAATGGCACTAGATAACTATGACATTATATTATCATTTTCATTATAAGTAAAGAGACACCACTGACCCACCTAAGGAAATGCTAAAACCTTAAAGGACCCTAAAGAATCACAGACTATTGTTTGAGAGACATCGTGGCCAATTGGCATAGCAGAGTTCAATAGCATAAGTATTCTGGAACACTTAATTGTGCTCACAAGGAATCTGTACCTGGACCAAGAGGCAGTTGTTCAAACAGAACATGGGAACACTTAACAGTTTAAAATGTGAAAAGGTGTGTGACAAGGTTGTATTCTTTCACCATACTTATTCAACCTGTATGCTGAGTAAATAATCCAAGAAGCTGGGTTCTATGAAGAAAAACGTGACATCA
>NW_006408854.1:1959143-1961376 GCF_000296735.1 Chrysochloris asiatica
GTAATGAAGTCAAACATGATTTGTTGAATGTAAAACTGATGATCTGCTCTATCAACCTTCACTCAATTCACAATAAAAAATTAAAAAACAAAACAAAAACAAAACAAAAAAGAAATGTGTGTGTCAATTTCAAACTATCACCATATTTATTTAATCTGTATGCTGAGCAAATAATCTGAGAAGCTGTACTATATGAAGAACATGACATCAGGATTGGAGGAAAAAGCATAAATAGCCTATAATAAACAGATGACACAGCCTTGCTTATTGAAAGTGACGATGACTTAAAGTACTTACTGAAGAAGATCAAAAACTATAAACTTAAGTATGGATTATATCTCAGCATGTGTATATATATATATAGTCAGCAGTTCGAAACTACCAGCTGTTCCGCGGGACTGCAAAGTCGGTTTGAACAGCAAGATGGGTGGTTCAAACTCACCAGCTGCTCTTTTGAAACCCTATACAGCACTTAAAAAAAAAAAACAATATATCTCAACATGAAGAAAACAAAAATTCTCACAAATGGACAAATAAACAACATCATGGTAATTAGAAAAAAGATTGAAATTGTCAAGGATTTCATATTACTTATATCTACAATCAACACCCATAGAAGTATCAGTCAAGAAATCAAACAACTTACTGCTACGGGAAAATCTGCTGCAAAAGATTTCTTGAAAATACTGAAAAGAAAATATGACACCTTGAATCTTAAGGTATGCCTGACCCAAGCCAGCTATCTTCATTAGTTTCATATGCATGAAAAAGCTGAAAAATGAATAAACAAGGCAAAAGAAGAATTCATGCATTTGAATTATAGTGTTAATAAAGAATACTGAGTATGGACTGTCAGACAAATGAACAAATGTGTCCTGAAGGAAGTACATACAGGATGTTTAAAAGGGAGCATGATTTTGTCTTACATACTTTGCTTAATATTATCGGGAAGACCCCATCCTGGAGGATGGCAAGGTAAAGAAGAGTGAAACAGCGGAAAATCCTCAACAAGATGGATTGACACAGAGGTTGCCACAATGGGTTTAAATATAGTAGTGATTCTAAGGATGACACAGGATGGGACAATGTTTCATTCTGCTCTACATAGAGTTGCTATGAATTAGAACCAATTTCCTGGCACCTCACACCAACAAAACTATATAAAACATGTGTTACCACTGAAATCAGGAAAAAATACATAGTTTGGTGAAAATTACTTAAGCCCTGGGCTTAGCATAGTTGTTGTTTAGTCAACCTATAGTCAAACAATTGTGCCTAATGAGACTTTTAGAGTGTGAGGCCTGTGGGCTTCCTTCCTATTCCTGGTGGAAATCATGGCTTGTGTAACCTACTTTATAGGTAATATTAGGTGAACACAGCAGTTAGGACACCATGATCTTTATGACCATGGGAGCTGTGGGTACTAAAGCCTGTGAGACATCTTCTCCCAGACACTGATGTATCTTTCTGCTCACACATACCACTGATTTGAGCTTGGAAAGGAAAGGGGTAGACCCAAGCCAAAAGTACAGCACTAGCAGTTTATGGAAAGAATAAGGAGTCTTTATAAACCAATCAATGAGTGTCACAATGTTGTTGTTGTTGCTAAGTGCCGTCGAGTTGGTTCCGACTCATAGGTATCCCGTGTAAGATTCTCAGGAGCAGCTGGTGGGTTTCAACTGCTGACCTTGTGTTTCACACTTCAGTGCTGATCCTGCAACACTACACCAGGAGCCTATATTTAAAAGATAAAGACATATCTTTGATGGTCACAAAGGAATCATTCATGGAAAAGTGAACATTTGGGTATTATTTTTAGAATTTTTTATGTAGTGCAAGTTTCAGAAGTTAACTCTGTCATATTTCCAAGAAAACTTCAGCTTTAACTTTTTACTCTTCAAAGGTTCTGTAATTTCAAATAACAGGTCCAAAGCTGATTACTAAAATTTCTTCTGTTGAATAGAGATGGACTAGTGACTATATTTAAGTACTAAAAGGTACAGGGAAAAAAACAGTCCTCTCTTGTGACTGTCTCTGGCTCCCAGGCCCAGCATGCTCCATATTTAATTACACACAATCCAAGCATTCTCCACATACAGTGCCCATTCGCACAACATTCTTCCACTCAGCAAACTCAGGGCTTGAAGCCTCTCTGATTTCTCCCCATGGTATTTTGAAGTATATGTAACTTATATTAGCATTTAATAGAAACAAACACTTTTTTTTTTTTTTT
>NW_006408854.1:1962356-1963513 GCF_000296735.1 Chrysochloris asiatica
ATGCATATGAAGTTATTGAAAATACCATGGTATATTAAAGACAAATTCAAACCCGAAGATATACCATATATTGATGTTGTTAAGTGCTGTCAAATTGGTTCCGATCCACAGAGACACTTTATATGGTCTCCTAAGAGTGATTGGTAAGCTTGAACTACTGACCTTGTGGTTCAACCTAACTTGGCAGTCTAGCGTATTAACCCACAGTTCCACACCAGGACTCCTACCGTGTATTAGTCAATATAAGTAATACTAGTGAGTATACCTACACAGGATCACTATGAGCTGGAACTGACTCGACAGCACTTAACAACATCAAACTGGTGTAGCACTATAGGATCGGCACTGAACTGCAAACCACAAGGTGGGTGGTTCAAACCCACCAGCTGTTCTAAGAAACTTTAAACAGGATCACTAGTAGTCAAAACCAATTCAACAACACTTAAAAACAACTGAGTAATGAATGCTCTTTAGAAGCCAATATGGTAAGACTTCATCTTTCATACTTCAGACACATTATCAGGAGGGACAAGTCCTTGGAGAAGGACATCATTCTTGGTAAAGTGGAGGGTCAAAGAAAAAAAGGAAGTGCCCCAATGATGTGGATTGTCACAACGGCAGTAGCAATGGACTCAAGCATAAGAATAATTGTGAGGATGTGTAGGACCCAACAGTGTTTCATTCTGTTTTTCATAGCTCAACAGTGCCTAGCAACAATTGTAATGAACACTAACGTTTAGTGATTTGTCATAAATTTATTTCTTGTTGTTGCTATTGTTAGGGTCCATTAAGTTGGTACTGACTCATAAAGACTCTATTTATATAGGAATGAAACACTGCCCAGACCTGCACCAACCTTTTTTTCTCTGATCCTCCTCTTTACCAAACATGATATCCTTCTCCAAGGACTAGTCCCTCCTGACAATATGTCCGAGGTATGAGAGGTAAAGTCTGGTCAAACTGGCTTCCAAGGAGCATTCTGGCTGCAATTCTTCCAATACAGATTGGTTTGCTCTTTTGGCATTCGATGATACTTTTAATATTCTCCTCCAACACCATAACGCAAATACATCAATTCTTGTATAGTCTTCTTTATACGCTGTTCAAATTCACAAGCATACGAGGTTATTGAAATTACCATGGTTTGGGTCAGGCAC
>NW_006408854.1:1963613-1966251 GCF_000296735.1 Chrysochloris asiatica
ATCAAAGAGCACTTCCTTTGGTATGGATTACATCTCAATGTCAAAAAAACAAAAATCCTCACTACTGGACCAATAAACAACATTGTTATCAACGGAGAAAAGATTGAAGTTGTCAAGGACTTCATTCTTCTTGGATCAACTATCTACACTCATGGAAGCAGCAGTCAAGAAATCAAATAATGTATTGCATTAGGCAACTCCACTGCAAAAGACTTTTTTAAAGTGTTGAAGAGCAAAGATGTCAGCTTGAGGACTAAAGTGCACCTGACCCAAGCCATGGTATTTTCAATAACCTCAAATGCATGCGAAAGCTGGACAGTGAATAAGGAAGACCGTAGAAGAATTGATGCATTTGAGTTATGGTGTTGGAGGAGAGAATTAAAAGTACCACAGGCTGCTAAAAGAACCAACAGATCTACGTTGGAAGAAGTGCAAACAGAGTGCTCCTTGGAGGCCAGGATGGACAAACTTCATCTCTCATACTTCAGACATATTTTCAGGAGAGATCACTCTCTGGAGAAGGAGATCATGTTTGGTAAGGTAAAGGGTCAGAGAAAAAGAGGAAGACCCCCATTGAGATGGTTTGGCAAATGGTCTCAAGTGTGGCAACAATTGTGAGGTTGGTCCAGGATCAGGCAGTGTTTCGTTCTGTTGTGCATAGGATCACTATGAATCACTATGAGTCAGACTCGATGGCACCTAACAACAACAACGAGTCCACAAAGACAATGTTTTACATCCTACTTTGGTGAATAATAACTGTAATCTTTGAAGTTTAAGCAGCCTGGTACTGGTACTGGTGCAATGAAAGACATATAGATCAATGGAATGGATTTGAGAACTCATCCACTTACAGTTAGTTGATTTTCAACAAAGGGTAAAAATGCATTAAAGGAGGAAGAGGTAGTCTCTTCAAGAAATGGTGTAGGCAGGGCGCCAGGGCTCCAGAGCCTTGATCTGGGGTCCCTCATGTGCCCTTTTGTTGTTAAGTGCCATCGAGTCAATTCCGACCCATAGCGACCATGTGCCCTGATCCCAGGTAAATGTGAATGGAGACAGGAATGAAAGTCTGTCCTCATCTTTGATTCCCCGCAAGCCTCATGATGGTGCTCCCTAAGAAAGCCTTCTCCCCACCCCCTCTCCCCCCACACCTGCAACGTCAAGCCAATTGGAGGACGATCCCACAGCAATGTGTCTGTGTGAGATGAAATGTCTCCATTAGACCAGTTTGTGGTTTAGCTTTGTATTTAAAGGAAAAGAAATAAACTTGAAAATTAATTTGTCATAATAAGCATGAAACAACAACAAAAAAAATAATAAAGTATTTACTACCAGGCCAGGAAAGAAATTGTGCTGGCAAAATTGGAAATTCATTTACAGAAACAAGAAACAGCACTCATATCTCACACAATATAAAAAAATGAACTCAATGTGGATTAAAGATGTAAATGTAAAACCTAGAACTATACAGATCATCAACGAAAAAATAGAGACAAACTTAGGCATAAATATACTATCAAACATAGTTGAAAACACACCAACAGAAGACAAAACAGATGACTAGGACCTTCTAAAAATTAGACACTTATGTACATCAAAGGGTTTCACCAAAAGAGTAAAAAGAGAACCCATAGACTGGAAAAAAATGTTTGGCAATGACACATCAGACAAAGGACTACTCTCCAGAAATTATAGAACACTTCAATGCCTCAACAAGAAGAAGACAAATAACTAAATAAAAAATAGGCAGAGAATATGAACAGACACTTCACCAAAGAATACATTCAGGCAGCCAACGAACACATGAAGAAATGCTTACGATCATTAACCATTTGAGAATGCAAATCAAAATAGCAATGAAATATCATCTTAGTCCAGCATTAATAGCAAAGTTTCAAAAAACAGAAAACAACAAATGCTGGCAAGGGTGAAGAGGGAATGAGACCCTCTTACACTGCTGGTGGAAATGTAAAATGTTACAACCACTGTGAATAATGGCATGGTGCTTTCTTAAAAAGTTGGAAATAGGAATACTGTATGACCCAGCAATCCCTCTACTTTGTATATATTCTCAAGAAATAAGAGCTGGGACACAATTTGAGAAATATATACACATCCATATTCATTACAGCACTATTCACAATAGCAAAAAGTTGGAAAAGCTTACATACCCATCAACAGAAGAATAATTAAGTAAACTTTGGTATTTACACACAGTGGAACATTGAGGAATATTAAAGAAAATGAAGGACAAAACACCTCACCACATGGGTGAACCAGGAGGATTTTATGTTGAGTGAAATTAGTTAATCACAAAAGGACAAATATTGCATGAGACCACTGTTATAAAAAGTTAAGAAAAGATTTTTTGCTAAATGAAACATTCTATGATGGTTACAGGGTAGGTGAGTGGTGGGGAGAGAAAAATATTAATTGATGGTACATGGTGTGGATTACAATCATTGTAATGGCACAAAGTGTGTAATATGTTGTGTGTGGGACTGATGATCTGTTTTGTAAACCTTCACTCAATTTACAATAAAAAGTTTAATAGAAGAAACGTACTGAGAAAGTGCTCTGAAATCATTTGAAAAATATTTTTTTTTCAGTGTCTTAGAAATATTAGGGATTAAGTCAA
>NW_006408854.1:1966716-1967191 GCF_000296735.1 Chrysochloris asiatica
CTAGGTCAGATTGCAAGGTTGGAGTGGTTCAAGTTCACCAGTCACTGCTTGGAAACCCTATACAGAGTTACCACGAGTCTGAATCGACTTGATGGCACTTAACAACAACAACAAAATTATAAATTAATATGTATATACAAGATAATAATGAAATCTGGGAGAGCCTGAGCTGCATGTTTTTTCTGACTATAGCATTTTTGAGTTTCACAGGATACCGTACTAGGTACTGCTAGAAAACAAATAAATCTGTATTGGAAGAAGTACAGCCAGAATGCTCTCAGAAATGAGGATGTGTAGAGTTTGTCTCAGGTTGTTTGGGCATGTTATCAGGAGGAACCAGTTCCTGGAGGAAAAAAATCATGCTTGTTAAAATGGAGGGTCAGAGCAAAAGTGGAAGACTTCTAACATGATGGATTGACACAGTGGCAGCAACAATAAACTAAAATATAACAACAGTTGTGAGGATGCTCAAGAC
>NW_006408854.1:1967291-1981454 GCF_000296735.1 Chrysochloris asiatica
TAGTGGTATTAACTGGTATTCTTTGTAGGTGTATTGATATTATCCTGTCACAAACAGCATTGTACTTTAAGACAGATTTTGATATGTTCTTTTGATGAATGTGATGCCATTCCTCTTCAATTTGTCCTCCCTGGCATAGTAAACCATGTGATTGCCAGATTCAAAATAGCTAATACCAGTCCATTTCAGCTCACTGATGCCTAAGATATTGATGTTTATGCGTTCTATTTTATTTCTTGCTTATGCAAAATTCCAGATAATTCTCTGCCAGAATCTGAGCTGCATCCATCCTGTGATGACAGTATTTTTTGTTGTAATTGTTAAGTGTTATCAAAGCACTTCAGACTCCTAGTGGACCTGAATAGGGTTTCCAAGATATGGTTGGTAGGTTTGAACCACTGACCTTGAGGTTAGCAGTCCAGTGCTTAGTCTATATGCCACACTAGAACTCCAATCAATAGTATTATCTTTTAGGCACTTGGAATTCTTCACTTTTGAAAAATGAACCACAACTCACCAATCAGTTTGTCACACTGTGGTGTATTGTGTGATGCTGTGACATTGGATATTATGCCACTGGTATTTCAATTACAAAAATGGTCACCAATGGTGGACAGATTTCAGTAGTGCTTCCAGACTAAGTCATAGGAGATGCAGATTACATTTGAGTATTTAGCCACTAAAAATCTTATTAATAGCACTGGAACATTGTCAGATATGCTGTCAGGAGATGAAAATATTATGAGTAGTAGTGGAATAGTGTAAGATATATTCCCAGAAGATTACCTCCTTAGTCTGGAAGACAATAAAAATACGACTGAAGAAGGGTTGCCTCCACAAATGACATGAATGGAGAAAGCTTTCAGCACCTTCATTTGCTAATAGTGCACAACTCAAAATGAGGAGAAACAGCTGGAAACATCCATTAATAATCACAACATAGAATATATGAAGTATGAATCTAGAAAAATTTTAAGTTGTCAAAAATTAAGTGAAATGCATAAGCATCGATATCCTAAACATTAGTGAGTTTAAAAATACTGGCCATTTTTGCATTAGATAATCATATGGTTTGCTATGCCAGGAATGATGAGTTGAAGAGGAATTGCAGTGTATTCATCATCAGAAAGAACATAGTAAGCCTACTATGAAGCACAATGCTCTCTGTGTTAAGATAGTATCAATATGCCTACAAGGAAGGCCAGAGTCCTAGTATGGCGCTGCAGTATAACGCACTGGACTGAAAAGTCGGATTGAACCACAATGTCAGCTGTTCAAACACACCAGGCTCTCCTCTGAAACCCTATACAAGTTTGTTAAGAGTTGGAACCAAAGCTATGGCACATAAAACAACAGCACCTGGAAGACCAGTGAATACCACTATTATTCAAATTTATGCACCAACCACTAAAGACAGATATGGTGAAATTAAAGAATTTTACCAACTTCTTCATTATGAAATTAATCAAACATGCAAGATGTCTTGATAATTACTGGTGATTGGCATGCGAAGGACAGAAACAAAGAGGCAAGATAAGTAATTGGAAAATATAACTAATGATAAAAATGACCTGGATATCACAGGACACAATTTTGCAAGGCTAAGGACCTAGTCAATGGAAATATCTTTTTCAGCCACATAAAAGGTGACTATACACAAGGATCTCACCAGATAGAACACACAGGAAGAAAACTGACTATATATGTGGTAAGAGATGGCTGAGAAGCTCAGTAACATCAGCCTAAATAAGACTAGGGACAAACTGTGGAGCAGTTGTTCATACGCAAATTCAGGCCGAAGCTAAAGAAAATGTAAACAATCGTGAAAATATGACCTTACATGTTCCCCACCTGAATTTAGAGACCATCTCAAGAAGAGATTAAAACTAATGACAAAAGACAAGAAGAGTTGTGGGATGACATTAAGAACATAATATAGGAGGAAAGGAAATGGTCATTAAAAAGAAAAGTCAAGAAAAGAAAGTAAATAGCAAAATGGATGTCAGAAGAGACTCTGAAACATGATCTCCAGCATAGAGAAGATAAAGTGAATGAAAGATATGAGGAAGTAAAAAAGCTGAAGAGAAATTTTCAAAGGGCAGCTTAAGAAGACAAACTATTATAATGAAATGTCAAAAGACCTGGAGTTAGAAAGCTAAAAGGGAAGGACATGCTCAGCATTTCTCAATCTGAAAGAAAAATTCAAGTCTTAACTTGAAGTATAAAAGGATTCTATGGGAAATATATTGAATGATGCAAAAAGCATAAAAAGAAGATAAAAGGAATACAAAGAGTTACTGTGCCAAAAATAAATGGTTAATATTCTAAAATCTCAGAGGTAACATATAATGAAGAACCAATGGTACTGAAGGAAGAAGTCCAAGCTACACAAAAGTTATTGACAACAAACAAGACTCTAGTAATTGATGGAATACAGACTGAAATCTTTCAACAAACAGTTGACACACTAGAATGCAGAAGTCATCTCACAATATCACATGCAAGTAAAATTCTACTGGTGATAATTGCAATAGTACACCAAAAGGGAACTATTAGAAATTGAAGTCAGATTCAAAATGGGACATGGAATGGAGGATATCATTGTTGACATCAGCTGGATCTTGAGTGAAAGCAGAGTGTGACAGAAAGATGTTTACTTGTGCTTTATTTATTATGCAATGGTTTTTGACTGTGTGAATCATAATAAACAGAATAATCTTGCGACTAATGGGCACTGCAGAACACTTAATCGTGTTCATGAGAAATTTTTACATAGACCAAGAGGCAATCATTAGAACAAGGTTTAAAATCAGGAAAGGTGTGCACCAAGGATGTATTTTTCACCATACCTATTCACTCTGTATGCTGAGGAAATAGTTCAAGAATCTGAATTATACAAAGAAGAAATTGGCATCAGGATTGGAAGAAGACTCACTAATAATGCATGATATGCAGATAATACAACCTTGATTACTGAAAGCAAAGAACTTAAAATACTTACTGATGAAGATCAAAGACAAATGTAAACAAAAATCCTCACCACTGGACCAATATTCAACATTCATATAAGTGCAGAAAAATTGAATTTTTCAAAGACTTCATTTTTCTTGGATCCACTATCAACACTCATGGAAGCAGTAGAGAACATATCAAAGGAGGCACTGCATTAGGTAAATGTGCTGCACAAGAGCTCTTTAAAGAGTTAAAGACCAAAGAGATAAATTTGAGGACTATCTTGACTAACTCAAGCTATGATGTCTTTAATCACTCCATATGCATGTGAAAGTTGAACAATGAATAAAAATTGGAGAAGGAATGATGCATTTAAGTTATAGTGTTGGAAAATATTAAAAGAACCATGTTGTTGTTGTTGTTGTTAGGTGCCATCAAGTCAGTACTGATTCACAATGACCCTATGTACAACAGAATGAAATACTGCCTGGTCCTGAGCCAACCTCACAGTTGTTGCCACACTTGAGCCAATTGATGCTGCCACCTTGTCAATCCATCTCGCTGGGGGACTTTCTCTTTTTCTCTGACCCTCTATCTTACCAAACATGGTATCTTTCTCCAATGACTGGTCCCTCCTGACAATATGTCTGAATATGAGAGATGAAGTTTGGTCATCCTGGCCTCCAAGGAGCACTCAGGCTGCACTTCTTCCAACACAGATCTGTTGGTTCTTTTGATAGCCCATGGCACTTTTAAGATTCTCATCCAACACCATAGCTCAAAAGCATCAATTCTTCTACAGTCTTCTTATTTACTGTCCAGCTTTCACATGCATATGAGGGTATTGAAAATACCATGGCTTAGGTCAGGCGCACCTTAGTCCTCAAGTTGACATCTTCACTCTTCAACACTTTGAAAAAGTCTTGTGGAGCAGATTTGCCTAATGCGATATGTCATTTGATTTCTTGACTGCTGCTTCCAAAAGTGTTGATGGTTGATCCAAGAAGAATGAAGTCCTTGACAACTTCAATCTTTTCTCCATTGTGGGGAATGTTGTTTATTGGTCCAGTGGTGAATATATTTTTGTTTTCTTCACATTGAGATGCAATCCATACCGAAGGCTGTGCTCTTTGGTCTTCATCAGTAAGTATTTAAGAACCATAGACTGCAGGAAAAACAAACAAATCTTTCTTAGAGGATGTTCAGGAAGCCAGAATGCTCCTTAGCAACCAGGATAATGTAACTTACTCTTTCATACTTTGGACATGTTATCAGAAGGTAAAGTGGAAGGTCAATGAAAAAGAGGAAGACCCCCAGCAAGGTAATCTGATACAATGGCAGTAGCAATGGGCTCAAACAGTTGTGAGAATGGCCCGGACTGGGCAGTGTTTCACTCTGCTGTGGATAAGGTCACTGTGAGTCAAAACCAACTTAAGGCACCTAACAACATGAATAAGAAAGATTGATAGGAAAAGAGAGAACAAATGGAGATTTTTATGGACTATGTTGTGATGAAAACAAGAACTCTCCCCTGATACTCAGGCATTTTCCCCACCTAGATGCAAGGAAGATTTGGAAATGTCTTGATCTGTGTACCATAAAGAAGATGATATAGGTGAACATCAACAATCTGGAACTCATAGAACGGCTCTCCCAATTCTTTCCACGATCATTCCCAGTCAAGTGTGTCTATACGCACTAAATACTCTGACAGTCCCAGACACTCTGCCGTGCTCTCTACTTTATCTCGCTATTATTATCATTGTAACCTACCTCACAATTTTAGTATATAACTTTCTTCAAAACTTTCACCACTCTATCTCAAGTTCCATATCCTTTCCCAGGATTATGTTGATCCCTTTAATCTTTGAAAGGAATAAAAATTGAGGAGAAAATAAGCTAATAGGATCATCACTGGCGAGCTAAGATGCCATTAATACCAGATGTAAGAAACAGAATAAAAATGCCACAAGGAAGAAAACTGTAGAGTAGATAGAAACTGAAAACAGCACTTACATTTTTCATAAGAAGACTTACACAATAATTTCTGAAAAATCAGTATGATTGATACTCTGATACATGCTTAAAATCCTTCAAAATTTTCTGAGATGAAAAGATAAATCCTTTGCATCAGAACAAATAACTAGGGAGCAAACACTAAAGTTATGAAAGAGGATTATTCCAAAGGACAAACTACATGAGAAAACATCTTGTAGCTTCTAAACTTAAGGTCAGTGGCCCAAAAATGAGTTTGAAAATGCTGAAAAACAGCATCATATAGTAGATGTCATTAAACTGTACAGTTTTCCACTTTGAAAAGACCTCACTGCTCTTCCATTAAGAAAAATAAACAAATAGAGGGTAGTATTGTTAGGTTTCTTATTATTTGCTTGTATGATTCTCATTAATTACATACAGTAAATTAACGTGTCCTTATTTAACTTAATAACAATAATAATGTTGTTGCTATGTACTATTGAGGCAGTTCCGACTGATAGCAATCCCGTGTATGATTTCTGAGGAGCAACTGGTGAACTTGAACCACCGACCTTGAGTTTCAAACCGACCTTGCAGTCCAGTGCATTAACTTACAGTGCCACATCAGAACTCCAAATAATTCAAGGCAAGCGGTTGGGTCACCTCAGGACAAACCCCTTCCAAGATTGAGACTAAAGAGGACTACACAAGCAGGCATGTGGTCTTGCTGGTGACCACCTTGATCTACCGATAAGGAGAAGTGTGGGAAAAACAGCAATGAAGTTGTGAGCTAAGTCCACCACATTCAATAGAATCCTGTCAATAGACCGGGTACTCCTGGGCCTAGGGACAGGCACATGACCACAGAGGACTATAGTGGAGAGTGAAGCATCTAGCTGATGTGAAGTGAAGGAGATGCACAAGAACACCCATACTTGCAGATAGTACCCACTTGACCTGGCTTCAATGGCTGGATGATCAGAACTCGAATAGAGGAAGAAGGAAGAGTAAAAAAAAGAGTAATGCATTATAATTTGATGAACTTGACTTATACTTATAGATGTAATATCTCAAATGTGGAAACAAATCTTTACAGCAAGGATCATTCCCACCCCCTCAGTACATAGGGTTGACAGGGATGGGCAACTTAGATATTGGCTACCCAAAATGGGGGGCTACAAAGGCAAGAAGTGACTGACTTATAAGCTTTCAAGAAGGACCCTAGTTCTAGAGGGTGCAGGGAAGGTAGAATCTCCACTGAGTGGTTTCTAACCTGTCTGGACAGGGCTGGCAAAAGGAGATGGGGATAGGATTCTGTGGTTCAGTAGTGAATAAATGCTATCAGACCCAACGGTGAGTCTTGTAAATATAAAGATAGACATTTTTTAACAAAAGGAGGGGAGTGGTTGTTCTTGCAGTCTAGGAGTGGAAGTCACTAGGACCATCAAGGGAGAAGAGCAGAGTTCCAAACTCTATCCAGAGAAGCAATGATGCCAGAGATGGAAGCAGAGATGATGACATGGAGAGATGGAGTGGCTAGGAACGCTGGACTCAGAGAGGTAGAAGGGTTTTGTGCTGATGGCTGGGGAGCAGGCTTGCATGGTGTGCCCTTTGGTTGTTTGAATGGTTATATATTCCTGAGTGCTTCAGTGTACATCCAAAAAAGAAAACAGAGGGAATGGAAGCAAATGCTGTTGAATGATGGTGCATGGAGGGGATTGTAATCATTGCAGTGAAATGAAATACAGTAGGATGAATGTAAAGCTTACATTATCCCCTGTAAACTATCATTCAAGTCACAATAAAAACTGAAAGAAAACAAAGAAAGCCTTTGTATAGTCAATAAAGCACAGATAAACACCTTTCTCAGTATTCTGTTTTCAGCCAAGATCCATCGGACATCAGCAATGATATCCTTCATTCCACGATCTCTTCTGAATCTGGCTTGAACCTCTGGAAGTTCTCTGTCAATGTATGCTTGCAGTTATTTCTGTATTGCCTTTAGTAAAACTTTACTCTCATGGCATATCAAAGATATTTTCTGATTATTGCATTCTGTTGCATCACTTCTTTTTGGAATGGGCACAAATAGATCTTTTCCAATCAGTTGGCCAGATATTTGTCTTCCAAATTTCTTGGCATAGATGAGTTAGTGCCTCCTGTGCTACCTCACTTTCTCAAAATATTTCAATTTTTATTCCATCAATTCCTGGTGCCTTGTTCTTTGCCAATTCCTTCAATGACTTCTTCCTTCAGTATCATTGGCTCTTGATCATATGCTACATCTTGAAACAGTTGAACATCAACCATTTCCTTTTGGTACAGTGACTCTGTATTCCTTCCATCTTCTTTCTTTTTTTTTTTTTCTCCCCCAAGCCAAACTGTATCCAGCTTTATTAAACATTAAAGATACTTTTCATAAACCATCATGGTATTCATGCAGGATATGGGCAGACAATTGTTAACAGTATAGAACTTTCAAACTCTCTTCTTTGATGGATTACCAAAATCAGAAAGCCCCTATAAAACCCAATCAAGTCTTTATCTGATGCTCTGAACAGAGAAAGTTTAGAGTGAAGGTTGACATTTCACAGTTAACATGTTGTTTAACAACTTTTCACGAGCTCACCCTGACTTTCAGAAAATAAAATGAAAATGGCAGAATTACCAATCTGAAGACCCCCAATCTAAACAAAGGAACCGCTGCTTTTTTGAGGGGTGCCACTGAAATGGTATCACTGGAAAGTCCAGATTGCCTGACACATGAATAACCAGTTGTCTGAAGTCAGGTCCCAACAGGTCTCTGGATTTGTGGGAGTCAAATCCTGTTACTATGGCTGAAATATGAGAGATAAAGTCTGGCCATCCTGCCTTCTAAGGAGTATTCTGGCTGTACTTCTTTCAAAACAGATTTTTTGTTCTTTTGGCAGTGCATGGTAGCTTTGATTATTCTCCTCTAACACCATAACTCAAATGCATCAGTTCTTCTATGATCTTCTTCATTTACTATACAACTTTCACATGAGTATAAGGTTATTTAAAATACCATGGTTTGGGTCAGGGGCATCTTACTCCTCAAACTGACATATTTGCTCTTAAACACTTATAAAGAGATCTTGTTTAGCAGATTTGCCTAATGCAATGCATTGTTTGATTTCTTGACTGTTACTTCCTTGAGTGTTGATGTTGATCCAAACAAAATTAAGTATTTAACTACTTCAATCTTCTCTCCATTTATCTTGATGATATTTATGGGTCCAGTGGTGAGGATTTTTGTTTTCTTTATGTTGAGGTGCAACCCATACCAAAGGCTCTGGTCTTTGATCTTCATCAGTATTTTAAGTCCTCTTCACTTTCAGCAAGCAAGGTTGTATCATGTGCATATTGTAGGCTGTTAATGTCTTTCTCCAATCCTGATACCATGGTTTTCATCATATAATACAACATCTTGAATTATTTTCGCAGTATACAGACTGAATAAGTAATATGAAATGATACAATCGTGGTGCACACCTTTCCTAATTTTAAACCATTCAGTGTCCCCTTGTTCTGTTCAAACAACTGCCTTTTGGTCTGTGTACACGTTGTTTATGAGCACAATTAAGTGTTCTGGAATACTCATTCTCTGTAATGTTGTCCATACCTTGTCATAACCCACATAATCAAAAGTCTTTGTATAGCCAATAAAACACAGGTAAACATCTTTCTGTTATTGTCTGCTTTCAGTGAAGATCCATCTGATGTCAGCAATGATATCCCTCATTTCATGTCCTCTTCTGAATGCGGCCTCTGGCAAGTCCCTGTCAATGTACTGCTACAGCCTTTTAAAAAATATCTTTAGCAAAATTTTCTGTGCAGCATTAATGATATTTTCCAATGATTTCTGCATTCCTTTGGGTCACCTCTCTTTGGAATGGGCATGAATTTGGATCTCTTCCAATTAGTTGGCCAGATACCTGTCTTCCAAATTTCTTGGCAGAGATGAGTGAATGATTCCAGTGCCACATCAGTTAGTGGGTAGATAGTCACAAATGTATTAGATATAACCTCTGTTTTTGCTATACTGTAGAGCCACCTTGGAGAATTTTTCCATAATTCGTTATTTTCTATCATGATCTTAAGGAACTCTGGTAGCGTAGTGGTTATAAATCGGGCTGCTAACCTCAAGGTCAGCAGTTCAAAACTACCAGACATTCCACAGGAGAAAGATGAGGCATTCTGCTCCTGTAAAGATTTACAGACAGAAATCCTGTACAGAGTATCTATGAGTCGGACCGACTCCACGGTACTTAACAACAACATCATGATCTTATGTAGTAGTTCCCCTATGCAAGATCTATTCAGGAATGTTTATACCTAGTAGTCAAGGAAGTATAGAAAACAGTCCTGAAAAAGATAATGTGTATTTCTGCAACATGGTGTGTATTTAGATGCTGGACATATAAAAATTACATTCATAATTGCGAACTCTTTTCTTTGAATGACAGAGAAAATACTCTGAATATCATTTGCCTGTCCAATCTATTGTGCCCTAGATTTTAATTAAGTGGAACATAACACTTTTCTTAGCTGAGGTTGGAACAAAGAAGACTCCTCAGAGATTTTCTATGAGGAGAAACCTGGCAAAACTTACATACCACCTATCTTGGACTTTGCTGACGAAATCCGTTTATTAGGAGTCCTGGTGTGGTGCTGTGGGCTAATGTGTTGGACTGCAAAGTTTTCTGAACCACAAGGTAGGTGGTTCAAGCTCACCAGCTGCTCCCTGGGTACCCTATACAGGGTCTCTATGACTCGGAACTCACTCAGTGGCACTTAACAACAACATTAGAAAGAAATGCTAAGAAAATTGAAAACTACATTCGTAAGAAAACAAAACAAAACAAAAAAAGATGCACCAAGGATTTTTTTTTTTTCTCCCATTGGGGCAATGTACCTGCTCATTATTTTAAGGTTGGAAGAGCTTTCCTAACAGAATTTCATTGGATAACCATCCAACCTACAGCCCTGGTCTTACCCCTTCAGACTTGATTTTGTTCCCCAAACTGAAAGAGCAAGGAAAACGAACAAGACATGAGTCCTTCAAGAATTATTTGATGTAGTATAAATCAAAGAGCACAGAATCCATGCATTGGGGAGGCATCAGAGAGATGCCTTTACAGGTGTTTAGATTTAGATGGAGGATATATTGAGAAAAAAAAGTTTAACATTTTGATATTTTTGTTTAACAAAATTTTCTATGTTTTATAACAATACTTTTTTGTCTTACACTTATATTATTCTATCATTAAAACTGATAATAAGTCTTACTTAGGATTTTGCATAATTTCATAGGGGAGGTGTTTCATGGTGTGTGTGTGTGTGTGTGTGTGTGTGTGTGTGTGTGTGTGTAAGGGTGTTTGAGGCACCATGGGTAGCCACACTAGTGGTTTTACTGGACTGTAGTGGACTTGCTGGGTAGCCACACTAGTGATTTTACTGAACTGTAGTGGACTTGCTGGACTGAGTTTCTGACTACATGATTGTCTGCTTTGCATAAACTGTACCCAAGGGTAAAGATAATGGCATCTGCTTCATTCCCCAGTTTTGTTCTTCCTTATTCTAAATGCAGAGTTTTACCAATGTCATTTCACTCTAGCTGGCTATAGACTTCTATTTCCTCTGGGTGGAGCAGAACTCACTGAAACCAGGGTTAATTTTGAAAACACCATACTTAGAATTGAAAAAGGCCTCTTAAGCCTTTTAGGATCTATCTTTTTTTAGGCATTGTCTCTTATACCATCCAAGAACAAACCAGCTGAATCCAGATCCCAAGCAGCAGCTGCTCAGCCCTTGGCACCAAATAACCCTTGGGACTCAGGATGTGACTCTTCAGTGAGATCAGTCCTACGCCATGAGGCATCTCTGGCTACTTTCTAATTATTTCCATTGCAAAAGGCCCTGAGCTATTTGATGAGTCATTTCATTTTTATTCAAAAGTAAAACACAGATGAAAAAAAACAGGCAAATAAACAAAAAAACTATGCCCTACTAAAACTGAAACCCAAAGGGAACCCAAGAGCTGTCTGTTTTTGCTTGCTGGTGACTTCCCTGGTCTACTTGTAAGTGGAAGTGGGGGAAATGAAGCAATGAAGACATGGGCTGAGTTTGGTCATGTTTCATTGACACCCATTGACCTTGATATGAGAGAGAGAAGAGGAAGGGCAGACTTATCTGAAGTTTAGGGAGATGTGTAAACTCACAAGCCCTTAAGCACTGACCTACCCACTGGGGGCTAGAGCTGAGAGTGAAGTGTCCAACTGGTCTGAAGTGGGGGAAGGCCTTTGTGAACTCCCAGATTTGCAGCTAGTACTCATTTGACCTAGCTTAGATGGGTAGCTGACCACAACTCAGCCAGATGAAGATAAAGATGCTTGATACTGTGAGAAAGTATAAATTACTACAACTGATAAATTGGACCTTTGCTTATAGATGCAGTTGCTCAAAATTCCAACTGAAATGGAAGGATCCTTCATATCAAGAATCAAGTTTGTTTTTCCAGTACACTGGGTTGATAGGGACAGGTAATTTAGACATTAGTTACCAAAAATGGGGTCCTATAAAGGCACAAAGTGGCTGGCTTACAAGCTTTCATAACGGTGCTTAGGTTCAGAATGAGGGGAGTAATATAGAATCCCTACTGAATAATTTTCCTCTTTTCCATATGAATATGGTGAAAGGGGTTGAGGATGATGGTTATAGGATATTATGTTTCAATTGTGAGTAATTGTTAGCAGTATTAATTGTGATCATCACAACTGTAATTGTAGAAGATGTGTAACTAAAAGTTTTTGCTGTTGTTATGTGTCATCGAGTAGGTACCCACTCATAGTGACCCCATGTACAACAGAACAAAACACTGTCCAGTCCTGGCCAACCTCACAACTGTTGCCACACTTGAGCCCATTGATGCTGCAATTTGGCCAATCCATCTCGTTGAGGGTCTCCCTCTTTTTCTCTGACCCTCCACCTTACCAAACATGATATTCTTCTCCAGAGACTGGTTCCTCCTGACAATATGTCTAAAGTATGAGAGATGAAGTTTGGCCATCCGGGCATCCAAGGAACACTCTGGCTACACTTCTTCCAACACAGATCTCTTTGTTATTTTGGTAGCCCATGGCACTTTCAGTATTCTCCTCCAACACCATAACTCAAAAGCATCAATTCTTCTACAGTCTTCCTTATTCACTGTCCAGCTTTTACATGCATGTGTGGGGAGTAGTTAATCTTTCATTTCAGGAACAGAGGATCCCAGGATTATCAAGAAGGAAGAGCATGAGTAGAGCTTATCTAGATCTTATCTAGAAAAGTGGTGACAACAGAATGGTGGCAAAGGCGATGGCAATGAGAGCTAGAGCATCTGCGGACTCTAGGCCCGTCCATGTTCTAAGAAAGCCTGTGTGCCTGCAGGCAGGAGGCTGGCCTGAAAAATGTGCCCTTTGGACATTTAAATAAATATGTATTTTTTACTTTGTATGTGTAGGGAAAAAAATATGATGACCACACAGGACAAATAACAGGTCCAGAATTTTGGTCTATATACTTGGGCCATGGGCACCAAAGGCAAGGATCAGATCTCCCTGCCATGTCTCAGCCAAGGCAGAAATAATGGTTGGTTGGTCACTAAAAAATTTGGAGCAATCTGTAACCAAAGATAAATAGGTGCAAGGAAACTATTAATATCATTTTTATTATTCTTGGTACTCTTACTGCCACTCTTTTATCTCTTATAATAATAACAAAACCAGATAACATGTCTTGATCACCAATATTATTTCAATTTCTTCATATACTTTATCTGTAGAATACTTCCAAATTTCTGAAAAAAGTATTGACTCGTATTACTCCTATTTTATAAAAATGGAGTGCAGTGGTTCTGCAGTTATCTAACTGGACTGTGAACCACAAGATTGGTGGTTGAAACCCACCAGCCACGTTACAAGAGAAAAAAGAGGCTTCCTGCTTCCGCAAAGATTCACAACCCCAGAAATGATAAGCACTGGACTGGGAACCACAAAGTCTACCATTCAAACCCACCAGCTGCTCCTTGGAAATCCTATACAGAGTTGCTATGAGTGGGAACTGACTCCACAGTGCTTACCAAAAACACATTGCTACAAATGGGAAAACTCTTCAGAAGAGGAAATAGAAGCCTTATTTACTATTATGGTTGTTGTTGTTAGATACTGTCAAATATGTTCTGACTTATACTGATCCTATGTACATGAGAATTAAACACAGCCCAGTCCTATGCAACTTGCAATTGTTATGTTGCTGCCCCTGTGTCAGTTCATCTCCTTAGGGGTCTTCCTCTTTTCATTGACTCTCCATTTTACCTTCCCAGGGACTGGTCCCCTGATAACATATTCATAGTATGAGAGAAGAACCCTCACCATCCTGGTCTCTAAGATGCATTCTGGCTGCACTTCTTCCAAGACAGATTTGTCTTGCTACTTTTAATAATCTTCTCCAACGCTATAATTTAAATGCAATGATCCCTCTCCAGTCTTCCTTATTGGTTGTCTTACTTTCAAGTGCAAATGAAATACCTATTGAAATACTATGACTTGGATCAGGCACACCTTAATCCCTGAACACCTTAAAGAGGTCTTTGGTATCAGATTTGCCTAATTCAATGTGTCATTTGATTTCATGACTGTTGCTTCCATTAGTGTTGATTGTGGATCCAAAATGAACTTGTTCACAACTTAAATCTTTTCTCCATTTACCATATTTTTTATTAGTTGAATTGTGAGGATTTTTTTTTTCTTTACATTGAGGTGCAATCTATACTGAGGGCTATAATCTTTTAACTTCATCAGTAAGTACTTTAAATCCTCTTTTCTTCCAGCAAGCAAGGTATGTCAACTGCATATCTCAGGTTGTTAATGAGCTTTCTCCAATCCTGATGACCCATCCTATTTCATATAATACAGTGTCTCAGATTATTTGTTCAGCATACAGATTGAGTAAGTATGGTGAAAGGATATGACCCTGGTGTGCACCTTTCCTGATTTTAAACCATTCAGTAGCTCCTTATTCTGTTCTAACTACTACCTCTTGGTCTCTGTATAGTTTCCTCATGAGCACAGTTAAGTATACTGGATACCCATCCTTGGCAATGTTAACCATAGCTTGTCATGATCCACACTTTTGAAAGTCTTTATATAATAAATAAAGCACAAGTAAATA
>NW_006408854.1:1983194-1983993 GCF_000296735.1 Chrysochloris asiatica
AAAAAGAGGAAGACCCCCAACGAGATGGGTCAGCTAGGTGGCATCATGGATGGCGTCAAGTTTGGCGGCGGTAGTGAGGTTGGCCCAGGATCGGACATTGTTTTGCTCTGCTGTGCATGGGGTCGCTATAAGTCAGTTACGACTCAATGGCACCTGACAACAGCAACAACAAATATCTTTCTGGTAATCTCTGCTTTCAGGCAAGATCCAATTGATGTCAGCAATGATATCTCTAGTTCCAAGTCCTCTTCTAAATCCAGCTTGAATATCTGGCAGCTCCCTGATTATATAAAGGTTGTAATCATCTTGATTTAGCTTCAGTAAAATTTTACTTGCATTTGATATTAATGATATTGTTCAATGATTTCTCCAGTCCCCTGTGTCACCTATCTTTGGAATGGACACAGATATGGACCTCTTAACAATAAGTTGGCCAGTTAGTTGTTTTCCAAATTTTTTGGCATAAATGAGTGAGCCCGTCCAGTGCTGGATTAGATTGTTGAAAGATTTCCATTAGTAGTCCATCAATTCCTAGAACCCTGCTTTTCATCAATAAAGATTGAACTTCTTCAGTGCCATCAGTTCCTAATCATATGGTATCTCTTAAAATGGTTGAACATTGATCATTTCCTTTCTGTGTATTCCTTCTACCTGCTTTGGATGCTTTCTGCATCATTCAATATTTTTCCCATGGAGTCCTTCAACATTTCAAGTTGAGGCTTGAATTTTTTTTTTTTTTCAGGTTTTTGTTTTTTTTTAATGTTTTATTGTGAATTATGTGATAGTTTACATGGGAGAA
>NW_006408854.1:1986849-1987693 GCF_000296735.1 Chrysochloris asiatica
ATTTTAACTTCTCTACACTGGAGAGCAAGTTTCAGTGTTTCTTCTGACATCCATTTTGACCTTTTCCTTCTTTCTTGTCTGACATTTTCTTTCTTCATGTATGATGTTCTTGGTATCATCCCACAACTCATCTTGTCTTTGGTCTTTAGTGTTTAATAGCATCAAATCTGTTCTTCAGATGATCTCTAAATTCAGGTGGGATCTATTCAAGGCCATATTTTGGCTCTCTTGGACTTGTTTTCATTTTCTTCAGCTTCAGTTTGAATTTGCATGTGTGTAATTGATGGTCTGTTCCACAGTCTGCCCCTAGCCTTGTTTTGACTGATAATATGGAGCTTTTGCATGGTCTCTTTCCACAAACGTAGTCAATTTGATTTCTATGTATCCCATCTGGTGAGGTACATGTGTATAATTGTTTCTTATGCTGCCTAAAGAAGGTATTTGAAATTAACAAATCCTTGATTTTGCAAAATTCTATCATGCAATTTCCAGCATCATTTCAATCACCAAGGCCATATTTTCCAACTACTGATCCTTCCTCTTTGCTCACAACCTTTGCTTTCCAATCACTAGTAATGATGAATACATCTTGATTGCATGTTTGATCCATTTCACGTTGAAGAAGTTGGTAGAATTCTGTTTCATCATCACTGGCTTTTGTGGTTGGTGTGTAAATTTGAATAATAGTGGTATTAACTGGGCTTCTCTGTAGGGGCATGGATATTATCTTATCACAGACAGCATTGTACCTCATGACTGATTTGGATATGTTCTTTTTGACAATGACTGCAACACCATTCCTCTTCAATTTTTCATTCCCAGCATAGTAAATCATGTGGTCTTC
>NW_006408854.1:1988898-1992239 GCF_000296735.1 Chrysochloris asiatica
GGGCTTGTCTTCCAGCACTATATCTGGCAATGTTCAACTACTATTCGTAATGATTTTGTTGTCCAGCACTATATCTGATAACATTCCTTTATTATTCATAGCATTTTCAGTAACTAATAATTCAGAAGTAGCCTGCCTCTCCTTCTTCCTAGTCTGTCTTAGTCTCAAAGCTTCACTGAGATGTGTCCACCATAGTGACCTTGATGATGTGTAAAATACCAGTGACATAGCTTCTTGAATTACTGAAGCACACTAACCACCACAAAAATAATAGTGGTGGATTTACTATTAATAACTCCCTGTTAGAGAAGAAAAAACTGAAACCCAGATAAATTAATGTCTTTGTACTATAAAAATTTTCACTTTCATCTTTTGCTCTCTTTTATATTGTTTCTTTTTAGCTTTCTGTCTTCTCTACCTTCACTGTTCTCTCTCTTTTTTGCCTCCTTTTATTTGCCTCTTGGGCATCAGGAACAAGATCAGTGTCTTACAAGGTTAAACCCAAATAAGAGAAAACAACTATAACTTGAATCAAGTTGATATTGTTCTTCATAGAGGACAAAAAGTCTGGACATCAGGGCAAGAAATTACTCTTGATCAAGGCCTCATCCCCTTGCTGTTTCCATTATTAGGCTGTCTCACTTGGCTGCCAAAACAAGTTTGAGAAAGAGGGAGAAATTAATACATTAACCTTCTAACAACACTTCTCCACCTCCTGCCCACTTTCTTCTTATGCAGAATGATAAACCTTCTTTACCAATTGGTCTGACTGCAGTTGAGCTCTCAACACTGCTACTGTCCTAGATCTGATAACCTCAAGGATTTAGACATTTTAATCATAAGTCTATTTTCTATTTGTACAACCTCTTTATAAAGAATGTTTGTACATACTATATCATATAATCGCTTATACTGTATCATGTACTATAGTGTTTGTGATACAAATGAGTATGTTGTTGTTGTTAAGTTCTATCGATTCTATTCCAACCCATAGTGACTCTGTATAGGGTTTCCAAGGAGAAGCTGGTGAGCTTGAACCGCCAACCTTGAAGTTCAAACAACTTTGCAGTCTGACTCATTAACCACACCAGGACTCCAAGTGAGGATGATGTTCCCTAAACTAGTTAGAAATCTTTATTTAAAAAACAGTCCTATTTTACTGTCAATTTTAATTTTTTTTTTAATGCAGTTTCATGTTGATTATCTCCTATAAGTCACAGAGAAGACCTAGTGACACCAAATAGATCAATTTCTGGACACATCTGTTGAAAAAGCCATGGATTATTTCTCTCCAAGTTGTCAATATTGCATTGGTCTATTGGCTGACTATAAGAACTCTCCCCAAAATCTTGCAAAAGTTTCTAGCACTCTTCTAGACAACTCATGAATTTGTTGTTTCTAAGTGCCATCGAGTTGGTTCCGACTCATAGTGACCTTGTATAACAGGGTTTCCAAGGTGCAGCTGGTAAGTTTGAAACACCGACCTTGAGATTCAGATGACCTTGTAGTCCAGTGTTTATCCCACAGTGCCACACCAGGACTCCAACTCATTAATAGATTGAGCTAAAGTTAAAAGGAGTTAGAAATACTTATTTTTTTGTGGAAAATTGAAGAGCTGGATCAGGAGAATCAGCTTACAGGTTTAATTAATTTTCATAGTTGGTTTGTGACATTTAAATATATTGGTCGCCCTAGGACTTGTCAAGGGAACTTGCACAAGATTAGTATACTCCCCTTAATCCCTACTTCAAATGAACTTTTGTTTGGCCTCATGTTCCCAGCTGCCCTGTGTTCCTGCCAGATAAAATAACATTTCCCAGAGGTGTTTTAGAGGCAGTTTGTCAAATGGAGAGGAGGCCAGGAAGGGCAGTGGTTAAAGGAATCATTTTGCATAAGTGTTGTTGTTAAGTGCCATCAAATCAGTTCTGACTCATAAGGACCCTTTATTTTCCAGAATTTCTGAGAAGCTGCTGGTGAGCTTGAACCACCAACCTTGTGATTTAAACCAACCTTGCATTCCAATGCATTAACCCACAGCAACACACCAGGACTCTGGCATAAGTTGTTGTTGTTGTTGTTAAGTGCCATCGAGTTGATTCTGACCCAGAGCGACCCTGTAAACAGTTTCCAAGGAACAGAGCAGCTGGTGAGTTTAAACCACTGACCTTGCAGTTCAAACAACTTTGCAGTCTGATGCATTAGCCCACATGAACCAAATGTTTAATTATTTCACTACTAATTTAACTCATAGTGTAGTGGTTACAAATCGAGCTGCAAACCGCAAGGTCAGCAGTTCAAAACTACCAGCTGTTCCGCAGGAGAAAGATGAGGCTTTCTGCTCCCGTAAAGATTTACAGCCTCGGAAACCCTGTAGAGGGTCACTATGAGTCGGAACTGACTCCACGGCACATAGCAACCACCAACAATTTAACTCAAGTGTTGGCAAGTCAAACCTACCCAGAGATACCTCAGAAGGCCTGGTATCTGCTTCTGAAAAGTCATAGTCTTGAAAACCAGATGGAGCAGTTCTACTCTGCACACATGGGGTCTCCATGAGTTGGAATTGACTTGTGGACAACTAACAGAAATAAAACCGCACAGCCACCACTCATCTGTCAGTTTGTCATACTCTGGTGGCTTGTGAGTTGCTGTGATTCTGAAAGCTATGCCACCACTATTTTAAGTACCAGCAGGGTCATCCATGGTGGACAGTTTTCAGATGAGCTTCCAGACAAAGACAGACCAGGAAGAAAGAGTGACGAACTACTTTTGAATATTTAGTCACTGAAAACCTTATGAATAACAGAGAAACACTGTCAGATATAGTGCTGGAAAATGAGTCCTTCAGGCTAGAAGGCACTCAAAATGCGACTGGGGAAGAGTTGCCTCCTCAAAGTAGAGTTGACCATAATAAGGTGAATGTAGTAAAGCCTGTGGGAGAAAAGCCCACGGGATCTTCATTTGCTGATGGGGCACAACTCAAAATGAAGAGAAACAGCTGTAAACATACATTGAAAAATCAGAACGTGGACTGTATGAAGTATAAATCTGGAAAAATTGGAAGTTGTCAAAAATGAAATGGAATGCATAAACATCGATATTTTAGGCATTAGTGCACTGAAATGGACTGGTATTGGCCATTTTTAATCTGACAACCACATGGTGTACTATACTGGGAAAGAAAAATTGAAGAGGAATGGTGTTGCATTCATCATCCAAAAGCACATATCCAGATCAGTCATGAGGTACAACGCTGCTTGTGATAGTATAATATCCATGTGCCTAAGGGGAAGCCCAGTTAATACCACTATTATTCAAATTTACACACCAACCACTAAAGC
>NW_006408854.1:1992499-1999226 GCF_000296735.1 Chrysochloris asiatica
CTTTAAAATATACATATGAATATGTTTATATATATGTTATCTTTAAACACTTAAGAGTAAAAGGGATCACTACTAGCAATCACACTATGACCAAAGATGTAAATCTGTACAGTTCAAGGCAAAACAGGACATATCGTTAACTCATTCATAAGTGAATGTTTAAACAATTTTTCTCTGTTACTTGAGGGTTTTTTGTTTTGTTTTTAATTACACAAGAGTGTAGCAAGAATAATGTCCACTTGCTTTCTCATATTGAGAAGCAAATTTGTTCCACTTTCTTGAAACATAATCCTATATTCTAAGTCTTAACTAATGACGTTTTCAACTTCATCACATATTTTAACTCCTGGGAAACTGAGATATAGGCTTCCTGCATATCTAAATTTCCATGAACCCTTCCAATTATTTCAAAATACCTGCAGCCCTTTCACAATTTCAATGTTTATTCAAGACATTTGTTTTTATCTTGAACAACTTGAAAGTTAATTTGGAAATAGGGTGAGTTTAAATAATTCCCCAGCTTTCAGTAGGTGAATATCTACAGGGCTTGGAGTATCTAAAGATATCAGCTATTTATTATTCATTATCAGATGTCATAAACTGGTTAACTTCCAGCCCCTACTCCATGGCTCAGCTACCTAATTTACACATAGATGCATAGATGTTGAGACAGATAGATAGAGGTGCGTTTTATTGAGACTACTTCAGACATGCACATTGGTAAATTGGTTGAACCCCCAGATTTTAAGAGGGTTCCTTTGATTCCACTTAAAAATGTTATTTTATTTCATTTAATGTTGTTGTTGTTGTTAAGTGCCGTCGAGTCGGTTCCGACCCATAGCGACCCTGTACAGGGTTTCCGAGGGTGTAAATCTTTACGGGAGTAGAAAGCCTCATCTTTCTCCCGCGGAGCGGCTGGTAGTTTCGAACCGCTGACCTTAAGGTTCGCAGCCCGATTCGTAGCCACTATGCTACCAGAGCTCCTTATTAGGATATTTATTTTTCTCTTACCATGCACATTTTTATAAGCTTTCTCAAATCATCCAGAACTAAGTAAAACATAAACACGTGTGTGATGAGGGGAAGAAATGGAGTGTACCAAAAAAGCCAAGCCCTCTGTCATCACATCAGTTCTGACTTGTAGTGACCCTTGTGTTGAAGAGGAGAAATGAACTAGATAAGATTTTCTATATCTTATCTTTAAATTCAAGCAGGTCATCATGTCTTTGTACCATGGTGCCAGTTAGTAGATTCAAGCAGCCAATCTTTTGGTTAGGAAACAAGCACAAATCATTTTCACAACCCAGGCACACAGGGGATTTTACAACTGGGAAATTATGTTAAGCAATGATCAGTTGAAGGCCAAGATGACATTCATTTGTGAGAAATGGAGAGACAGTCTGCATGTGGTTCCTCTGTGCTGAATTGTACGTTTTTCTCCTGTACTACTATTTTGAACCAAATATTAGCTTCTTCTGATGCTTTAGTTGATATTGTTATTTAAAGTAAGCGCATAATGCTAAGGAATACCTGTTCTGCAATAAAGTTGTCAGTCATTTTTCTGCTCTGGAGTTTATCTTGTTGGCATTGGGAAAACATTTTGAATGGGAGAAGACATGATAGAATATGCTTTGGTAAAACTCATTGAGTAATGGATAAAATAATAACAATTAACATGTATCTAGTGTTTACTCTGGACTGGATACTATAAGCAATTTATATTCTTTATAAAATTTATAACATTGAGTCTTCAAAAGAAACATGTGTGATAAATACTTTTATCATTCCCACATTCCAGATGGAGAAATGGGAGCTGTTGTTAGGTGTTGTCCAGTTGGTTCCTACTCGACGTGACCCCTATGCACAACAGAACAAAACACTGTCTGATCCTGTACCATCTTCACAATTGTTGTTACGCTTGATCCCTTAGCTACTGCCACTGTATCAATCCCTTTCCTTGCAGAGCTTCCTCTTTTTTACTGTCCCTTCACTGTACCAAGCATGATGTCCTTCTCCAGGGACTGGTCCCTCCTAATAACATGCTCAAAGTATTAGGGACAAAGTCTGTCCATCCTAACTTCTAAGGAGCATTCTGGCTGTACTTCTTCCAAACAACTATTTTGTTCTTCTGGATGTCCACTGTTAATATTCTTCTCCATCACCTTTTAATTTTGTTGTTAAGTGTCATCAAATCTGTTCTGACTCATTGTGACCCTGTATAGGGTTTCCAAGGCTTGAACCACCAGGCTTGTGGTTAGCAGTTCAGTGCTTATTCTACAGCATCACTGTGTCCTTGTTGTTGTTGTTGTTAAGTGCCATCAAGTCACTTCTGACTCAGAGTGATCCTGTATAGGGTTTCTGAGGAGCTCCTGGTGAGTTTGAACTGCCGACCTTTCAGTTTAAACTGACCTTTTGGTCCAGTGCATTATCCTACAGCTCCACACCAGGGCTGTTTCCTTAGTGATCAACAATGATAAGAATACTCATCACCCAATGACAGCTGTTCCGTGGGAGAAAGCTGAGGCTTTCTGCTCCATTAAAGATTTACAGCCTCAGAAACCCTGTACAGGGTCGCTATGAGTCAGAACCGACTCCACGGCATACAACAACAACAATGACACTTTTAGATCTCTTAGGAAAATAGAAGAGTCCCTAGGATGGTGCAAACAGTTAACACACTTAGCTTCTAATGAAGTTGGATATTCAGATATGCCCAGAGGCACCTCAGAGGAAAAACAAAAGGGTCTATTGCCAAAAAACCCTACTCTGAGACACATGAGTCATCATTAGTTGATTTTTTTCACAGGGAGGAAAGAAAAGCCCAGTGTGAAGAGGTGAAGAGAAGGAAAGAACAAATGACAGGACTAAGTACTATATGAATGCAAGGATGAATGATATGTAAATTTTAAGAACAAAGAAATTCTCTCCACCTCAAATTTTGTTTTCCTTTTATTTCACTAAACCAAAAGTTGTTTCTCTTAAAATATTGATGAAAATGTAATATTTTTCAAAAAAAATCTTTTCCAAATGGAAAATTATTTGTCTTTGTACCTTTAGTTTCTGTTTAACAACCTTGTAAGCATATTTGTTGTTGTTGTTAGGTGACGTCGAGTTGGTACCAACTCAGCAACCCTATGCACAACAGAACGAAACACTGCCAAATCCTGGGCAAATCTCACAATTGTTGCCACACTTGAGTCCATTGATGTTGCCACTTTGCCAGTCCACCTCGTTGGGGGTCTTTCTCTTTTTCTCTGACCCTCCACCTTACCAAACATGATATTCCTCTCCAGTGACTGGTCCCTCCTGACAATATGTCTGAAGTGTGAGAGAATAAGTTTGGCCATCCTAGCTTCTTCCAAGGAGCACTCCGGCTGTACTTCTTCCAACACAGATCTGTTTGTTCTTTTGGCAGTCTATGGTACTTTCAATATTGTCAAACACCATAACTCAAATGCATCAATTCTTTTATGATCTTCCTTATTCACTGTGCAACTTTTTCATGCATATGAGGTTATTGAAAAACCATGGCTTGGGTCAGGTATACCTTAGTCCTCAAGCTGACATCTTTGCTCTACAACACTTTAAAAAAGGTCTTGTGCAGCAGATTTGCCTAACACAATACATCATTTGATTTCTTGACTGCTGCTTCCATTAGTGTTGATGGTTGATCCAAGCAAAATGAAGTCTTTGACAACTTCAATCTTTTCTCTGTTCATAAGAATGTTGTTTATTGGTTCAGTGGTGAGGAGTTTTGTTTTCTTTACATTGCGATGCAATCCATACCAAAGACTATGGTCTGTGATCTTCATCCGTAAGTATTTTAAGTCCTCTTCATTTTCAGCAAGCAAAATTGTATCATCTGCATACTGCAGGTTGTTAATGAGTCTTCTTCCAATCCTGATGCCATGTTTTTCTTAATAGAACCCAGCTTCTAGGATTATTTGCTCAGCATACAGGTTGAATAAGCATGGTGAAGGAATACACCCCTGTCACACACCTTTCCTAATTTTAAGCCATTCAGTGTTCCCATGTTCTATTCGAACAAAAGCATATTAGTATAAACTAAAACTATTTTATTAAGGACATAAATAGATGCTGGTCTTTATCTCTTAGAGGAATCACACATTCCAGAGATTTGGATAGCAAATTTAGGTTTTCACTTTATTCAGAAATCCCTGCTACTCCATCCTTTTACAGTTTACTGAGCACTGCATGTGCCTTTGTATCTGTGTGCAGACTGGCTAGTCCTTTAGTTTCAAACGTACTAGTTACAAAAGCAGAAGTTTGTCTCCACTAATGTTAACTGTTAAGCTTTGCATTATTTAGAGGCAATTTAATTCTTCCCAGGCAGATTTAATTTACCCAGTTTGTTGACTATGAGTTGTAATTCAATTGCAGTATGAGAGTACCATGTTCTTTTCCATCTGATAAATTTGTGTCTATGATAGAACATCATCTCAACAAAAGATGACCAATCTGCTATATCACTGTGAGAATGAATGAGGCTTAGTAATGTTTGCACAACTTTTTTTTCTTTTAAGTTTTTATTGTGAGGTTTACATGGGACAATTTCAGCTTTACACTCATCCTATCGTATTTCATTTCATTGCAATGATGACAATACTCTCCATGCATCATCAAATAACCCCAAAGGGTACACCACACAGGCCCATCCCTCACCCCCAGCCACCAGCACACAGCCCTTCTCCGTCCCTGAGTCCAGTGTTTCCAGCTGCTCCATCTGTCCACATCATCGTCTCTGTCACCATCCCTGGCATCACTGCCTCTCTGGAAAGGGCCCCACTCTCTGTTCTCACTTGATGGTCCCAGAGACTTCTGCTCCTGGGCTGCAAAACCAATTACTCTCCTCCATTTATCAAAAAACATCTACCTCTATATTTCCTAGCCTCACAGTCAGACCTGATGGCAATTATTCACTATTGTACCACAAGAGTCTTATCCCCATTTCCTTTCACCAGTCCCATCTCAACGGATTGGAAATCATCCATTGGAGATTCTACCTTCCCCCACCCCGTCTGGAACTAGGCTCCCTCTTGAAAGCTTGTAAGCCAGTCACTTCTTGCCTTTATGTTGTTGTTGTTGTTAAGTACTGTGGAGTTGGTTCCAACTCATAGTGACCCTGCACAGGGTTTCTGAGGTTGCAAATCTTTACAGGAGCAGAAAGCCTCATCTTTCTCCCATGGAACAGCTGTTAGTTTCAAACTGCTGACCTTGAGGTTAGCAGCCCGATTCATAACCACTACACAACCAGAGCTTCTTCATAAGCCCCCCCTCCCCATTTTAGGTAGGCAATGTCTATGTTGCCCATATCTATCAACCCTGTGTACTGAGGGGGTGGGAGTGATCCTCACTGTAAAGATTTGTTCCCTTTTTTGAGGTACTATATCCATAAGTATAGGTAAAGTTCATAAAATTGTAGCAAGTTGCTCTTCCCACCCCCCACCCCCATCCTTTCTTCTTTTATTTGAGTTCTGATTATCCAGCCATTGAAGCCAGGTCAAGTGGGTACTATCTGAAAGCATGGTGTTCTTGTGCACCTCCCCTTATTTCACATCAGCCGAACGCTTCATTCTCCACTCTAGTCCTCTGTGGCCATGTCACTGCCTCTGGGCCTAGGAGTCCCTGGGTCTTACTGTACTGCTGGCCATCCAGGTCTCCACCCAGGTTCACGTGGTCTATTGAATGTGGTAGGGCATAGTTCACAACTTCATTGCTGTTTTTCCCTCCTCTTCCCTTACCAGTGACCAATGTGGTCAACAGCCATACCACATGTCTTCTCATGTATTCCCCTTGAGTTTCAGTCTTGGAAGGGGTTTTTCTCTGAGGGGTCCTGACTACTTGCCTTGATGGCTCCCAGGCAAACAGCTTATTTGTTCTTGTAGTAGTCAGATTGCCATTATTGTTTCTGATTTTTCCTGCTGGTCTTTCTTTCATGAAGTATCTTCTGTTCTTCTAGCCATGTCCAGGCTGGTCTATGCATCCTTTCCAGTAGAAATTTCCTACCTCAGTCAGTTCTGGATGAGGTTCTGGATTCCACCTATGGTCTTGTGCAATGTAAAGGCTCCGCAGGAAGCCTCTTTCACTGGGCAACTTCAAGCCCCGATTATGATATTCCAATCAGTTACAGGCTCAAGACATACTTATACGCTTTCTGCAGTGATGATTCTGGTTATACCTTTCTCCCCACCTCAAGTATCTATTTTACAATGGTAGGCAAAGGAAACCAAGATTCAAAAGACAGCCAAGTATCTTAACAATATTCCCCTCTTTTACCCCTTCAAACCATGCCTCAATCCCTGTATCCTGGAGCCCTATTGTTCCAAGCGTGTGCATACATTGTCATTTACCATTTACCTCTATCTTACTTAGCCCATGCGAACCTGCCTGACTGTTCTCCCATCAGCCTTGTTCTTCCATTCCCCTCCCATTTCTTCTGTATTGCCTCCCCCGCTCCCACTCCCACCCCCACCCCCAAGCTATCCTGTGTCTATTCCATTCCCTGTGCTCATTCTTCCCCTCCCTCCCTCTCCTCCTCTCATCCCACACATCCTGGTGATCAGCAAATATATATATAATTTTTCCCCCTTTTAGTGTGGGTTCTTTTTCTTAGTCTTTTACAATAATGGTCCTATGCAACATTTCTCCTTTTGTGACTGACTAATTTCACTAGGCATAATGTCCTCAAGCTCATCCATTTTATGAG
>NW_006408854.1:1999576-2002603 GCF_000296735.1 Chrysochloris asiatica
GTTGTTTTGATTTGCATCTATCTAATGTCTAGTGATCATGAATATTTCTTTATATATTTGTTGGCTGCCTGCATCTCTTCTTATTGTGTCCTGTGCCCATTTTTTAATTGGGTTATTTGTCTTTTTCTTGTAGTGGTGTTGTAGTTTCCTATATATTTTAGAAATGAGTCCCTTGTCTGATGTGTCATTGCAAAAGATTTTTTCTCATCCGGTGGGTTCCCTTTTTACTCTTTTGGTGAAGTTTTTTGATGCACATCAGTTTTAATATTTAGAATGTTCCAATCATCTATTTTGTCTACTTTTGTTTGTGTCATTTTCAAAATATTTGGTAGTCTGTGTATTCCCTTTATTAGAGTCCTCACATTTGTCCCTATTTTTTCACTGATGACTTTCATAATTTTGGGATTCACATTTAGGTCTTTAATCCATGCTGAGTTGGTTTTGTATAGGGTGTGAGGTAAAGGTCTTGTTTCAATATCATGCATATCACTTTCCAGTTCTGCCAGCACCATCTGTTAAAGAGACTATCATCTCCCTATGTAACATACCTAGGCACTTTGTTGAAAATCAATTGGCTATATGTGGATTGGTTAATTTCTGGATTCTCAATTCTGTTCTATTGATTAGTGTACCAATACCAGGCTGTTTTGATCACTGTAGCAGTGTAGTAGATTTTGAAATCAGGGAGTGAGAGGCTTCCAACCTTGTTCTTCTTGAGCAGTGCTTTGCTTATCTTGGGTCACCTTCTTTTCTATATAAATTGTGTAAATATGTCTTTTCCATGTCTTTGAAGAATGTCACTAGAATCTGGATTGGGATTGCATTGTATGTGTATATTGCTTTGGGTAGCATTAACATTTTCACTATGTTTTGTCTTCCTACCCAGGAACATGGTGTGTTCTCCCACTTTTGTGAGTCTCATTTGGTTCCTTGTAATAGTATTTTGTAATTTTCTTTGTATAGGTCCTTTGTTTCTCTGGTTACATTTATTCCTAAATATTTCATCCTTTGGACAGCTATTGTAAATGGTATTTCTTTTCTAATGTCTTTTCAGCACTGTCATTGTTACTACAGAGGAATCCAACTGATTCCTTATACCCTGCCACTTTGCTGAATCTTCCAATGATGTCTAGTAGCTTTTTTACTGAGTCTATGGGGTTTTCTATGTATAGGATCATATCTTCTGCAAATAGAGAGAGTTTTACTTCCTCTTTGCAAACTTGGATGTCTTTAATTTCCCTGTCTTGCTGTATAGCTCTTGCTAAGACTTCCAGCACAATATTGAATAGGAGTGGTGACAAAGGGTATCTAGTTCCTGTTTGTACAGAGAAGACATTCAGTTTCTCTCAATAGGTTTTGTATATATGCTCTTGATTATGTTGAGAAAATTCCCTTCAATTCCTACTTTGTTGAATGTTTTTATCAGGAATGGATGTTGGATTATGTCAAATGCCTTTTCTGCATCAATAGATATGATCATGTGGTTCTTTTCCTTTTTCTTATTTATGTGGTGGATTACATTGATTGTTTTTCTAATGTTGAACTATCCTTGCATCCCTTTTAGGAAACCTACTTGGTCATGATGTATTTTTTTTTTTGATGTGCTGCTGGATTCTGTTGGCTAGTATTTTGTTGAGAATTTTTACATCTATGTTCATGGGGAATATTGGTCTGTAGTTTTTTTTCTTAGTGATGTCCTTCCCTGGTTTTGGTATGAGGGTTATGCTTGCTTCATAAAAATTATTAGGAAGTTTACCATCCTCTTCTATATTCTGGAATCATTTGAGTACAATTGGTGACAGCTCTTCCCTGAATGTCTGGTAGAACTCAACAACGAAGCCATCTGGGCCTGGACTTCTTTTAGTTGGGAGTTTTTTGACGACCTGATCAATTTCTTCTTGTGTTATGGGTCTGTTCAAGTTTTCTGCTTTACTCTGTGTAAGTGTTGGTAGGTCGTGTTTTTCTAAAGTGCATCCATCTCTTCTAAATTTTCGAATTTGTTGGAGTACAACTCTTCACAATATACTTTTATTATCCTTTTGATTTCATTTGGTTCCGTCGTAACATTGCACATGTGTTTTCTAATGCGAGTTATTTGTGTCTTCTCCCTCTTTTCTTTGGTTAGGTTTGCCAATGGTTTGTCAATTATATTAGTCCTTTCAAAGAACCAGCTTTTTGTCCTGTTGATCTTTCTATAGTTTTTCTGTTTTCTATCGCATTTGTTTCTGCTCTTATCTTTATTATTTCTTTTCTTTTGGTGACTGTAGGTTCCCTCTGTTGGTCACTTTCTAATTGTTGTAGATGCTGTGTTAATGTGTTAATTTTGGTTCTTTCTTCTTTTTGGATGTGTGCATTTGTTGCAATAAATTGTCCTTTCATCACCACTTTTGCCATGTCCCAAAGATTTTGGTATGTTGTGTTTTCATTCTTGTTTATTTCTATGAACTTTATGAATTCACATTTAATTTTTTCTTTTACCCAGTCACTTTTCAGCAGGGTATTGTTCAGTTTCCATGTATTCAACTTTATTTACTCAGTCTTCTTGTTGTTGATTTCTAGTTTTATAGCATTGTGGTCTGAAAAGATGCTAAGTTGTTTTGATGTTTGTAAATTTATGGAGGCTTGATTGTGACCTAACACATGGTCAATTCTGGAGAATGTTCCATGTGCACTGGAGAAGAAAGTATATTGTGTTGTTGGGTTGAATGCTCTGTACACATCTATGAGGTCAAGTTGGTAGATTGGGCTAGTTAGTTCCTCTGTAACTTTGTTGAGTTTCGTTCTGGTTATTCTGTCCCTTTTCGAAAGTGGTGTATTAAAATCTCCCACTATAATTGTAGATATATCTATTTCTTTCTTCATTTCTAGTAAGGTTCGCTTCATATATCTTGGTGCTTCTTCATTGGGAGTGTAGATATTTATTATGGTTATGTCGTCTTGCTCAATTGATCCTTTGTTCATGATATAGTGTCCTTCTTTATCTCTTATGCTGGTTTTTGTCTTAAAGTTTACTTTATTAGAGATTAG